>NW_028301554.1:9072500-9195000 GCF_042242905.1 Orbicella faveolata
GCTTGTAAAAGAGAACACGTAGTATCGATCGATTGAGGATAAATTTAACTTTACCCATTAAAAGGTAATTTGCAATTGGAACAAAAGTAAGGGATTTGTAGGGAAAGTAAAAAATAACAATGCTAAAATATATTTGAAAAAATAAAAATTAAAAAATGATAATATCAACTTTGAGAACGTTTGTTAAGTGAAAGCAAGTGTAAGTGCTGTGTCGTGCGATGCCTTCAATTTTCAGATGTGACGACGAAACAGCTAATACCAAAAGCCGTGGGGGTTAACCACGTTTGACGGCACCAAGTGGCATGTAATTAACTTTTTCTTGATATACGCCAATCATTAAAGATTAACCTAGAAATGATGAGCTTATACTGTTGGTTTATATATCTTGTATTTGCACTTTTGAAGGTACAGTTATTAACGGGTCATAGGGTCTGCATGGCTAAACGTTTTAATATATATTTTTTGGACCTCGTCGGTATCTTTGACATTTTTAATTCCCTGTTATTTTGTGTTCATTTCAAATAACCATCTGCTAATTCGAACGCGAGGGCGATTGAAAGAAAAACAGAATTGAGACGGCAACAGGAATGGACATTTCACGTTGAAAATTCACTTAGCTTCTTTGTAATAGCTAGGACATTTATTGAAAAGCTATAGTTTTGCGTGACAGCAGCTTTGTGAACTGTTTTTGTTACTCTGAACTTGTGTTGTTTACGCTGGTGCCAATAAAAACTATAGAATTAGTTTTCACAAACATTTAAAATATAAGTATCGCGTAGCATCGATCGATGGATCGATCGACCGATCGAGGAAAAATTTATTTCTGCTGCTTACAAGGAAATTTGGAGTTGGAATAAACGCCTGCGTTTTGTAAGTGATTAAAAGTGATTCTTATAACCCTGTACTAATTAAAAAAGGTAAAGGGAGACGATCCTTCATAAAAACAATAGCTTGAGCAGTTAGTAGCTCTGTTGAACACTAATTCCAATTGAGATCTATATGTACAATGCAAAATTATAATTAGGATGCTGCAGCCATATTGGGGATCCATTGGAAAGATTACACGAGAATTGGAAGGAAAATTCACAAGGCTTAAATGTTCAAAATTCAAAAATTATCAACAAAAATATAGTCGCACCTTTGAGAATGTTAATTTTGACAGAAGGCAAGGTGTAAGTGCTGTATCGTCACGAGGAAACAGCTCATGCGTAAAAACGGGGGCGTTAACGTAACCACGTTTGGCGGAAGCAAGCGGCATATCGTCACCTTTATAGATATTTGGCATAGAAACTGTTACCTCCCACTCCAAGCAGAACTTTACAACATACATTGACAGAAGCACCTTCCCCCTACAAATAAATTATTGTTTACATACTAGCCTTACAGTAAGAAAGGAAAGAAAGAATAGTTTTAGGATATTTTTTAAAGCATCATGACGATGCGATTAAACTTGAATTCAGTCGTTTGGATATCGCTTGATGTAGCTCCATTAAAACTTCATTCAACTTTCTTGAATTGATAACTCGGGTGTCCAAGGCTCATCAAATAGTTTACACCTGCGCATATCACGTTACCCTGCTGGGGCCAGGAGGCACTGAGGATAACGACGAATGAAATCCTTAAAGTGCCCATAATGTCAAAACTCTTTTATCGGTCATCTAATTCTACATTTCACCTAATGAGCTTCTGCGAAAAAATTTTTCGATTTGAATAAAACGCAATTTTTTTAACGAATCTTTACAAAGTTCAAAATTCTATTTTCTTGCGGTCGACCCCTGCCGCTGATCACAAGAATAACGTGCTCAAAATGGCCACGAGACTGATGCCTGTGTCGTAGGTTCAGGAACCTACGATGAAGACTGATGTTGTTTATGGATCATTAACATTGTTACAAAGAGCGGCAACGCACCTTTCCGGCATTTTCAACTAAATGTAGACAACTCTGAAGCAAAATTTCCACTTGTTTTCAAGTCAGATAAGTCATGACCCAAATCATGTGTTCCTGAACCTACGTCACGACTCACTTCAAACCGAGGAAAACTGGTGCGAATGGTGGACCAAAATGGCGGCAAATTTGAACGTCTTTAAAAACTTATAAAAAATTGCATTTTATCCAAATCGAAAATTTTTTTTCGCAAAAGTTTATTAGGTGAAATGTAGAATTAGATGAGCGAAAAAAAAAATTTTGACATTATCGGCACTTAAAGCTATCATGAATGCTTTTGGTGGTATTCGCTTCAGTATAAAATATAGCAGGATAGAGGATAAAAATACCTTACGCATCCTCGGAAGCGGGATGCGAGACGCTGTCAAAAGCAATGAGGGGATACGGAGTGGAAAACAGATAATAGCGCCTCCTCTGTGAAAACCAAAGTCCTACTAAACAAATATCTTGAAGCGTACATTATGATCATCTGTTTTCTTGGAATTTCGGGAAACACCCGAATGTTCAATTTGTAGTTTTCACTTTTCAAAGCGAACTCTACTGTGTTAAGTGACTAATCTAAATATATAAGTAACTAATCTTGTATTGTTTACCCTCTCAGTTGAGAATAATGTATAGTTGTGACCTTCCTAAAACCAAAAACGAAGACTAATGGTAAACTCCAAGCTGCTTGGTTTTGTAATGACACGGTCTGTTACAATGGAAACGACGAAGAATGTCATCGATTAAATCATGCAAAGATGATGATGATAATGATAATAATAATAATAATAATAATAATAATAATAATAATGATAATAATATTTACAGAGGATATCACCCAGCTAACACTAACAGAACATCTGTTACGCACTGCCAGACATAAATAGTAAATTCACATTCTCTCGTGTCTTGGTAATGCGAATGAATAATTATAAAAGATCCAGCGATATCAGCTAAGTTCTTCTAAACTTGCCCTGTTTGCCTTTAAAGCACGTCAGATAGGAAAGGCTAGAAGATGTTTTCCTCAAGTTGCAGGGGAGGTAACTCACTATGAATATATTATATTCATATTAGTGAATATCTGTGAACACGTTGAAATGTCATAAACGGCCTTATGACAAAAATTACGTGAACAGAGAAATTTCTTTTGTTTGTTTCCCCTTGGCACGTCAGATGCTGTGAAACTGAAATGTTTCTATGAATGATCAGTTACACGAGCGACCCTATATTATGAACAGTAACACACTGACGCCCTTTATAATTTTTCTTCAGGAGAGCGGACGGCTGAACACAGGTTACTGTGCAAAGGGAAGTTACTCATTATTTTGTTTTAAGTTGATTTTAAGTTGGACTGAAAAAACTTACCATACCCATTTTGCTCATTCGGAATAGTGCGAAAACCTCCTCATATGATAATATAACCTAGTGATTAAGGTCTAGAGGTCTCAAATCAAATGCTCTTGGCAGCTCTAATCTGCTAACAGCCCAAGAAGAAGTGATCACCTTAATCATGACTAGTTGATCCTGGACGGAGGTTTCTTTTCACCACAAACAGATGTTCTAGAAATACTGCCCTTACTGTACGGAAGAACAAAACAAACAAAAAAAGGAACAAAAGCAACATTGCGTACCGATCAAACTCGAATTGATTCGTTCTTATATAGTTTGATTTAGCTCCATAAAAAAACTTCTTTCGATTTTGTTTGAAAACCGCGTATTACATTACGCTGCCGGAAAGAGGAAAATACTAAGTATAACGAGTAATAAATGTTAGGGCAATTTTTAAGACGGCTTCTCGAAGCGTATTTCGCGACAATATCCACTCCTCACAGTTTATTTTAGTGACGCGGCAGAGTTAAGAAGCGATTCGCAATTTGCTGTTTGTCAAAGCGTATGCCACCATAAATTTTTAAAGAGTGCATATTATGCTTCTGCGAAGAAGTGTCATATGCCGTATCCCGCCTCTTGTTCAAACCCATCGCGCATTCCGCCAAACCCCTACGTAATTTATCATTCTTTTTCTGAATGTTTCATAGAAGTCACTTTCGATCCTTTCCAATGTGAAATTCACGGTGGCCAGTAAAACTTTATTTTCTGGCCTCTTGGCCGAGACTAAAAGCAAACTCGAAGCTGTTAATGAGTTCACGGCCTGTTACAACGGATATCATCAACTGATTGACACAAATAGTAAATTCACGGTGTCCGTGTTTGTGAGATTGTTATTATAATTGTGAACATAGAAAAGGTCATAAACGGCCTTAAGCAAAAATCACGTGCAGGCAGCAATTTATTTTACTGTTTCCGCTTATAACGTATGATGCCCTGAAACTGAAATAGTTTCAATGATGAATAATTTGTGCGAGCAACAGAATTAGTAACAGCATCACACAAACACCCTTCTGCAGTTTTTCTTGAGGAGAACGGACGGCTGTACACAAGCTACTTCGCAACGGTAAGTCAGTCGTTTTCGGCTTCTGCTAATAAAATTTTACCATATCCTCAATATCCATTTTGTTTAATCGGGATATCACGAAAACGTCGCAGTTAAATTTACTGGCGGATTGATTAGGGCGCGGAGTTCCCGTATCCAAACCTCTACTAGTAGCAATCTGCCAGGAGAACGTCAGTCACTTCTTCAGCTATTACTATACGTCCCTCCCGACCTTTTTATTCGATTTCGCCACATTCAGGCTTGGGGCAATAGATTGCAGTGAATCGAGAACACACCTTTATAGTTGGACGAAAAACAAAACTCTCCGTTTCACAGCCCGGTCCAAGAAGAGTCATACATTGAGCTCTCCTTCCGCTAGAAACAAATGCTTTACGCATACCAGGCTTACTGCATCGACAAGAAAAGACCTTACTATTTTTTGTACAAGCAGCAGTCCCTACCAAGCAAACTTGAATTGAATAGTTCGCGTAAATGTAGCTTTTTACGTTTGATACAAAATCTCGGGTGGCCGCATCAAACTATTACAGTTTACAGCCAATACCATGCACAAGAGGGGGTGGGGAGGGGGGAGGCTTAGGACAAAGAGGAACAAAATCTGAACAGTCGATTTTATTTTGTATGGCTTCTTGAGGTGTATTTTGTGTTTCTTGAGTTAATAGTGTATTTCCTAAGAGATCAGTGCCGCTCGCACTAAACTACAAAATACGTTTCTCACGGGAATGCTTCGTAGTTTTCAGTTTTCAAAGGAAGCTCTAATATGGTAAGCAGCTAATCTTGTATTTTTTGTCCTCTTAGTTGAGAATAATTACTCGTTGCTATACTCATAAAATGACATAGGGAAGGTTGAGATCGAACTCGAAGCTTGTTTGTTTCGTGTTTTGCCTGAGATGGAAATGAAGAAGAACACCATCAATCAAAACGTGCAAACCACATTACACAGGCCGCGAAGTTTTTCTCGCTATCAATCTCCTTTTTATTTTCTCTGTTTTTGTTAACTTTGTTTTTTTTACTCTTTTATCTTTGAACATAGCAGAGGTCATAAATGGCTTTATCAGTGTAAAGTTCACGTGCATACTACAATTTCTTTTTCGTAGTTTTTTGGTAGTTTTTGCTTGTGACGTCAGATGCTTTGAAACTAAAATAATTTTTGTGAACAACACGCTATATAAGCAATGTTACATACACGCCTCTTTGCAGTTTTTCTTGAGGAGAGTAAACGGCTGTACACAGTCTGCTGCGCAACGGTAAGTTAGTCGTACTTATATTTTGTTTCAAGCATTGTATAATTTCGGCTTCCACTGTTAACAGTTACTATATCCATCTCGCTTATTCGGGATATCCCGAGAACCTCCTCATATAATTGTATGGCCTCGTGTTTATGGTCTCGATATCCCGGATCAAATGCTTTTCAGTGCCAGCACTGCTAGTACTCTGTTAGTGACCTGCTTTAGCTAATGCCTCATGTCCCTACCAACCGGGTATGGGCGAATACATTCAGGGTTGGATTGATAATCACTTTACGAAGGCGTTGATCATCTCCCACCCTTAAGTAGAACCTAACTCTATCGCAGAACGGGTCTCTTTCAGTTACGAAATGCTGTGCACATACTGGCCTCATTGTAAAGACGAAAACTAATACAGATTTGGCATGTTTTGTTCTAGTAACATCCCGAACCAATCAAACTCGAATTAAATCGTTCTCATAAAGCTTAATTTAGCACGGCAAAAATAAGTTCGATTTTCTTCGCATAATAACATAATTTGGGTGTCCACAACAAGTTAAACAAAACAATTTATACCCGCGCGTATTACGTTACCCTACTGGAAAAGGGAGGACCCAGGGAGGCACCGAGGATAACGAATAAACTCTGAACAGTGGTAGCAGTATTATGTTTGTTTTGTTTTTGTTTTGTTTCTTTGCTTGTTTGCATCTTTGTCTTTTTCTGGAGGAAGGAAGGTTTGGAGTAACCTTAATACTTTGACAGATAAAGGGTCGCTTGGCTACAGCATCAAACAACATTGGTCACAAAGAAATTATTCCAAGTGTTCTGGGGTTCCCTTATTGGTGAACATAGAAAAGGTCATAAACGGCCTTACGCAAAAATCACGTGCAGACAGCAATTTATTTTGTTTTTTCCACATATGACTTTATATGCTGTGAAACTGAAATAGTTTTACGGATTAATAATTTGTGCTAGCAACAGAATTATTAACAGTAACACAAAAACACCCTTCTACAGTTTTTCTTGAGGAGAACGGACGGCTGTACACAAGCTACTGCGCAACGGTAAGTCAGTCGTTGTTTTCGGCTTGTGCTAACAGAACTTTACCATGTTTTGTTTTATCGTGATATCTCCAAGACGTGCCAGTTCATTTTATGGCAAATTTGGTAAAGCGCAGAGTTCCCGTATCCAAACGTCTGCTAGTAGTAATCTGCCAAGGAGAAGATCAGTGACCTCTTAGCTACAATTATGGACAAGTGTCTTGGGACAAATTTGCACTTTGGCGCTTTTGCGCACACGCCAGACGCGAATACAACTTCACCTGTCTTACATCGCCCCCCACCTCACATACCATGTTGAAAACTAGTACCTGTCATTTCACCTGATTTTCAACATTGTATTGGATGGGGATGGGGGAACAGCAACACGTTTTTAAAAGGATAGCAGCGCTTTCTTCAAACTTCAGCTGTAAAATACAAATAATTAGTTACATTACATAAGTTTCCCAGGGACTTTTGTCCACGATTGTAATGAAGCTCCATCCGACTTGTTATTCGATTTCCCCACATTCAGGCTTCACCTGATTGAGTGCAATAAATCAAGAACACACCTTTATAGTTAGGAGGAATACAAAAATGTCCATTTCTCACCCCGGTCCAAGAAGAGCCATACACTGACTCCTCTTTCCGTTAGAAACAAATGCTTTACGCACACCAGGCTAACTGTATAGGGAAAAAAAGGCTTTGTTATTTTTTGTACAAGCAACAGTCCTTACCGATCAAACTCGAATTCAATCTTTCTCATGCATGTAGCTTTTTACGTTTGATACAAATGTAACTCGGATGGCGCATCAAACTAGACAATTTACACCCGATGCCCTTCTGGAGAGGGTACTGGTGGAGAGAGAGGGGTGAAAGCGTTAGAACAACGTGGAATGAAATCTGAATAGTCAGTTTTATTTGGTGTGGCCTCTAGGTGTATTTTGTGTTTCTTGAGCTAATTATGTATTCCCTAAGAGATCAGTTCCGCTACCACAAAAGTACAAAATACGTTTCTCACTGGAATGCTTCGTAATTTTCAGTTTTCAAAGGAAGCTCTACTATGGTAAGCAGCTAATCTTGTATGGTTTGTTCTCTCAGTTGACAATAATAACTCCTCGCCATATTCCTAACATAACATAGGGAGGGTTGACTTTAAACTTGAAGCTTGTTTGTTCCGTGATTTGCCAGCCTGTTGCAATGGAAATGGAGAAGAATACCATCGATCAAAACGTGCAAACTACATTACACAGGCGACCAAATTTTTCTCGCTATTGATCTGTTTTCTTTTTCTCTGTTTGTTATTTTTTTTTTTTAAATTTTTATTTTTGAACATAGCAGCGATCATAACTGGCTTTATCAGTGCAGAGTTCACGTGCATACAGCTATTTCTTTTTCGCATTTTTTTCTGTTTCCACTTATGACGTCAGATGCTTTGAAACTGAAATACTTTTGTGGAACCATAATTTATGCGAACAACACGCTATATTAACAATGTCACATAAACACCCCTCTGCAGTTTTTCTTGAGAAGAGCAATCGGCTGTAGACAGTCTGCTGCGCAACGGTAAGTTAGTCGTACTTATATTTTGTTTCAAGCATTGTATAATTTCGGCTTCCACTGTTAACAGTTACCATATCGATCTCGCTTATTCGGGATATCGCGAAAACCTCCTCATATCATTGTATGGCCTAGTGTTTATGGTCTCGATATCCCGAATCAAATGCTTTTGCCAGCACTAGTCTGCTAGGACGCTATTAGTGACCTGCTTTGGCTAATGCCTCATGCCCGTTCCAACCGGTTATGAGCGAATGCATAAAGGTTGAGACAAGACTGTAATGGATTAAGAACACGCATCTATGATAATCATTTTACAAAGACGTTGATTATCTGTCACCCCTAAATAGAACCTAACTCTATATCACAGAACGGGTCTCTTTCAGTTACGGAATTCCGTACACATACTGACCCCACTCCAAGGACGAAAACTAATACAAATATGGCATGCTTTGTTCTAGCAACATCAAGAACCAGTCAAACTCGATTTAAATCGTTCGCATATAGCTTGATTTAGCCTCGGCAAAAATAAATTCGATTTTCTTTGATTGATATTTTGGATGTCCACAACAAATCAAACAAAACAATTTATGCCCGCGCGCATCACGTTACCCTACCGGGGGAGGGAGGACACAGGGAGGCAACGAAGATAACGAACGAATTCTGAACAGTAGTAGTAGTAGTAGCAGCAGCGGCGGCGGCGGCGGCGGTGGTGGTGGTGGTGGTGGTGGTAGTAGTAGTAGTAGTAGTAGTAGTTTTTTTTGTTTTGTATACTTGTCTGCATGTTTGTTTATTTGTATCTTTATTGTTTTTTTGTGGCCTCTAGAGGTGTATTTCGCGCTCGTAGGGCTAACGTGCGCTCCTTAGAAACTTTAGAGATCACAGAGAAAATGCGATTTCCTGTTTTCTATATTATAATTCCGTATTCCATTATTCACTCCAGAAGAGTCACACCTCGAAGAGGGCAAATTATCTTTCCACCAAAAACAAGGTATCTTTACCCCGTATCCTTTTTTAAACCCATATCCCGGATATTGGCAAACGCATGCTTGAGACGGCCAACTGTTTCCTTGAAATTTGGTCTGTATATTTAGCAGAAAATGAAGATAGCAAAGGATGTAACACACATAAGAATTACTCTTTTGTTTGTTTTAGTTTTCTTCCAGCAATTATTTGTCTGCCCTTACCTCCCCTCACTGTTATTTCAGTTTCTTGGTTGTAGTTTCACTTCAAGATAGTGTAACTAAACACCGTAAATTTACATCGTGCTTCAAAACATAAGCTTATAACACTGCAAGGAAAGTCAATATTAAATACTGTTAAATAATTTCCATTGGAAGAAATCTGCGTGGACAGCGTGACAATTGTTACTTGGGTTCCGAACTCTAACAATGAGTCACGCAAGAAAATATAATCACGCGAATGAAGCTCGCTAGAAGTAACTCTTTCCGATATGTAATCTGGTTAACTTGTTCTTTGTTATTATTGACACAGTTGCTCTCGTTGACGTGGTTTGATTTTGGATTCATCCTGTTGATCTGAACAGACAGGTAAGTGCTTATTAATTTATAGTAGGAGAAGATCAATTAAAAGTTCTTTATAATTTGTGTGCAACAAGCAAAAATAGTCTATTGTGGAAGGTACTGCATTCTCTACTCTACTCTAAACCTTAATTTTCGATTTCAAGCGCTTTTTCGAAAATCTTGAAAAAGGCTCGATAGATTTTTTTAAAAAGTCAACCATGCATGCCTGATAATGTTAACAATTTTCTTCCAAAGCTTTATTAGCATTGGTACACTAAAACACTTTAAATTTGTCAATGAAGTACGCGCTCGAACCCACGAAAAAGTTGCGTTACAAAATCCCGATGTATAATATTCAGATCTATGTGTGTAACATTCCTTGGTGATCTATACATTTCGTTGATGCATATTTTAAATAATAATTCGTTTTATACGTGACTTAATGCATTGACAATATTACTTGTGCGCATTTCAGCCCTTTTTCTCCTGAAAAAAATTACTCTTTTCCCCAATACCTTCCTGTTCTTTGTCACTCGAGGTGGTGCATTGGAATTCTTTGTAAACAATCCTTTTGCTGGAATGGAAAGAAGGGCCAAAAGTCCCCTTTATCCGTATTTCAAAAAAAAACATCCCGCAAATTTGCATTCAGGCGGTGTAGCGAAATGTATTGATCACGGGAGAATGTTACATACATTGTTTTTTTTTTTAATATGGGGATTTCGTGACGTAACCTTTTCGTGGATTCGAGTGCCTACTTCATCGACAGGTTTGAACAAGTTCCAGTGTATCAATGCTAATGAAACTTTAGAATAAAATTGTTAATATTATCAGGCGTACAGGGTTAACTTTTTTTAACTTATCTATCGAACCTTTTTTAAGATTTTCGAAAAGGGGCTTAAAATCGAAAATTGTTCTAAATTTGTTATGGAAGTGACGTTGAGAAAAAGTCTCGTTCTAGAGATCAAGAAAATACAAACCAACAAAACGTTCATGGCTTCAAAACAAAACTTCAAGACATATTTTGTTGTCTTTTAAAGCAATTTCATTAAAATAGCTTTCTTCTCTCAGTCCATTTAATTTCATGAAACAAAAAGCATGTTTTGAAGTGTTTTCGCGATTTATTCGAAATCAAATATACAGAATTTTTTTTTATTCTTGCATATTCCCCTTGCCATACATCGTAATTTCAGAAATTGGCGTCGGATTTTCTATAACAGATCTGGTTCGTACAAAATTCATGCTTTACCGATTTACATATTTTTGGTTTATGGTTTCCAGGGAAATATCGATTACCTTAAAAGACACATCATTTTTGAAGTTCAATCAAACTTCAATATTTTTCCAAAACCTGATGTAATTTCCACATCGATCAGAGTAAGGGAAGGTTGGTCGAACGCCAATTGAAAATGCTTGGTATGATCCAGAAAAAAACTGTATCGAGCTACCTTAAAGCTCGACAAACTTCAAAAGAGCGGAAAAAAATGTCACGACTTATGCTGGAAGGTCCACGACAGTAAACAGTCTTTCGTTTTGCGATCATATATAATATGCATAAATCATACAACCGAAACTTATCAGTTGAGTTATATAGTCTGTGAGACAGAAATAATCTTCTATTGTGTTTAATGCATGGTCAAGACCAAAATGAAAACAAAAACATACAACAAAGAACTTTGTCGAGCTTCATAATCATTTCAATCTACATGTATTAATTATAGTCAACAACGCAACATGCTTTATGCTTTAAAAGGCATTTGATTTTGCCGTCAGTATCTAACAAAAATAAAGTAGAGATATCAAAAAGTGTTAAATACTTTATAACAAGTGTTTTAATTCCACTATTTAATTTGCATTTGTTTCTGTTCTTCAGTCTGTGTCACTTTTCACTTAATTTTGTCCGAGGATCGAGAGACTGAACACGGTAAGTTTGTAAACTTTAAGCTCTTGATGATTGATACCGGTTCATCGAGATATAACATGTATTTGTAAGCGATGTTTAATACTTTTAGTTTACACTGAAAGAGATTTTTCATCAATCGCGTGACTGATTTTCTCCAGTTTTTGAGCGCTGTAAGTCACGCGAGGAAATAAATCAAACGAATTACTGTTTGGAGGTACCGTTGCGGAGTAATAATCTGCTCAACGTTTCCCTCTTTACAATTTTTACAGGAAAAATTATCGCTGTCGTCGCATATTGGATTTTGCTTCATTCCAGTGACTCAGTAAAAGTGGTGGGTGCAAATCAGTTTTAGCTTTGTTATTCATATTGGACTGAAATCATCACTTAAACTGTTCACAGTCGCTCTCACTTTCGATGGAAAAAACGAAGACTTCTGCGAGCTCGATTATTGGAAAAAACCGAAAACATTAAACAGTTGAATTATCACGGTCATTTGAACAAAGTAGGCAGAACTGGAAATAGCAGTCTCACACCAGATACATAGTTTTGATATATATTTGAGAAAACATATAAATGTGACTGAGCTCGGCTATGTTCCGTGTATCTTTCTTTTACTGATCTGATGTAATCTGCTCCGCCACATTTTTATTAGTAGGCCAGAGCAGAGATTTTAAAGGATATAACACTGATAAATTAATTGGGGATGAATAAAAAGTCAAAAAACACCTGTGCATGAGAACTGAGTTGACGAAAAAGGGAAAACAGACTTTGACGGACACATTCTATAAAAGTCATAAATATATCAGTAGAAACTAAGACTTCGCTGTTAATACACGTTTTAATTCTGGTATTCGCGTTCATTTGGTTTTTGTTGTCTTTGATTTACTTGCTTTTGTAAAGGTTTCTCTTAACTAAATAGTAATGCTGTTTTCTCTCTATATCCCTTTTTCGGTAATGAATTAATTGAATCTGCCTATTTTAAATATAACCCTCTGATTCCCTAAATTTGGTGATATCGGCTTTAGAAAAAAAATCAATCAATACAGGCGTGATATGTGGTTAATTGCGTTGTTGCAACTTGTCCTTGCTTATATAATGCGACTTCCCCTGACTTTAAAATTGGACTTTAAAAAAATGAAGCTAAAAAAAAAGACTTGTAAGCAGCCTAAACCTTAACGGTGATTTCTGCGCGAAAAAATTAAAAAAATAAAATAAAATAAAATAAAGGCAAATGCAACTCTAATAAAAAAAAAGAAAAGATCTAAGAAACGCATCCATCCATCTGAACACGAGAACATTGATGAAAATACGAGGCTGTTGGTTGAGTGCAGTTACAATTCTTCGCCTGTGCTCCCCTAAGACGAAACGTAAGTCCATGACAGGGCTACTCCGAGCTTTGAATTCGCCATTACCCACTTACACAGCCAGGTTGAAAGACGTACAAAAGTATATAATTACTCGAAATAGCTACAAATCTTGATTTGTGTTATCCGTGTAACAGGACTCATAGAAGAGGACGCTATGAACAATATAACAGACATTTTACAAGCCATCTCTATTGGCTTGGTTGTCGCTACTTTCCTTTTGAACACTGGTCGTGGTATCAAAGCCATTGAGGTCTGCCAAGAATGTTTGATCTTCCTAAATAATGAAGCACTAAAAACGGGAGGAGAACTTTTCAATTTCATCAACATTTGCATCGATCAAATAATTTTCAGGGCGTATTGTCTTATCCCTGACTATACAAAAGCATTAATCCTAGGCAGGGAGCTCCTTGAAATTTACCACAAATGTAGAAAAAAAGACAAGGAAGGGAATCTTACAATAGCATTGGCCAAAATATGCGAAGAGCAATATAGATACGTAGAAGCAAGAGGACTTTATGAGAAAGCCATAAAAATCATGAAAGAAATCGGCGATAAAGAAAATGAAGCATACACTAGTGAAAAATTTGCAATTACGTCTTATTACCTCGGTGACTATGACAAAGCTCAAGAATATCTTGAGAAAGCACTTGCCATCAGATTACAAATTGGTGACAAGGAGGGAGAAGCAGCAGATTATGGAAACTTAGGAACTGTGTTTAAATCTCTTGGTGAATATGAGAATGCTAAAGATTATCTTGAAAAAGCACTTGCCATCAGATTACAAATTGGTGACAAAAATGGAGAAGCAGCAGATTACGGAAACTTAGGAACTGTGTTTCGATCTCTTGGTGAATATGACAAAGCTAAAAAATATCTTGAGAAAGCACTTGCCATCAGATTACAAATTGGTGACAAGATGGGAGTAGCAGCAGATTACGGAAACTTAGGAACTGTGTTCCTATCTCTCGGTGAATATGAGAATGCTAAAGATTATCTTGAGAAAGCACTTGCCATCAGATTACAAATTGGTGACAAGAGGGGAGAAGCAGCAGATTACGGAAACTTAGGAATTGTGTTCCGATCTCTTGGTGAATATGAGAATGCTAAAGATTATCTTGAGAAAGCACTTGCCATCAGATTACAAATTGGTGACAAGAAGGGAGAAGCAGCAGATTACGGAAACTTAGGAACTGTGTTCCGATCTCTTGGTGAATATGACAAAGCTAAAAAATATCTTGAGAAAGCACTTGCCATGAAAATACAAATCGGCGACAAAGAGGGAGAAGCAGCAAGTTACGGAAACTTAGGAACTGTGTTTCAATCTCTTGGTGAATATGACAAAGCTAAAGATTATCTTGAGAAAGCACTTGCCATCGGATTACAAATTGGTGACAAGAAGGGAGAAGCAGCAGACTACGGAAACTTAGGAACTGTGTTCCTATCTCTTGGTGAATATGACAAAGCTAAAGAACATATTGAGAAAGCACTGGCCATCAGATTACAAATTGGTGACAAAAAGGGAGTAGCAGCAGATTACGGAAACTTCGGAACTGTGTTCCGATCTGTTGGTGAATATGACAAAGCTAAAAAATATCTTGAGAAAGCACTTACCATGACAATACAAATCGGCAACAAAGAGGGAGAAGCAGCAAGTTACGGAAACTTAGGAACTGTGTTTAAATCTCTTGGTTAATATGACAAAGCTAAAGAACATTTTGAAAAAGCACTTGCCATCAGAATACAAATTGGTGACAAGGAGGGAGAAGCAGCAGATTACGGAAACTTAGGAACTGTGTTTCAATCTCTTGGTGAATATGACAAAGCTAAAAAATATCTTGAGAAAGCACTTGCCATCAGATTACAAATTGGTGACAAAAAGGGAGTAGCAGCAGGTTACGGAAACTTAGAAGCTCTGTTCCTATCTCTTGGTAAATATGACAAAGCTAAAGATTATCTTGAGAAAGCACTTGCCATTAGAATTCAAATTGGTGACAAAGAAGGAGAAGCACTAGATTACGGAAACTTAGGAGCATTGTATCAATCTGTTGGTGAATATGTCATGGCTGAAGATTATATTGAGAGGGCACTGTCAATTACTCGAGACATCGAGGACTTAGACAAAGAGTTTCAAATTCTTTGTCTTCTTACAGTGGTGAAGTTATACCAATACAAGATCCAGGAAGCGTTTGACTGTCTTTTTCTAAGTATGGAAAAAAGCGAATCTTTACGAAGTTTTTTAGGGGACAACGACGATTTTAAGGTGTCGTCTTCAGACGTTCGCGCTTTTCCCTACCGGAATCTTAGTGCATTCTTTTGTGTTTGGGGAAATCCGAACCATGCCCTCTATGTTTTAGAGCTGGCACGGGCTAGAGCGTTAGCAGACTTGATGGCAACTCAGTATTCTGTTGAAAGCCAAATCTCAGCTGATCCGCAATCATGGATTGGTATTGAAAATATTATGAAAAAAGAAAGTAACTCTTCCTGTCTGTACATTTCTTATCATGATCATGATTTATTTTTCTGGGTTCTCAAGACAAGTGAAATCATTCATTTCCGAAGAATAACAGTAGATGAGAACCTAGTTGGTACCAGACTAGGTGGTAAGTTAAATGATTTCTTCGCTAAAAGCCATCGAAGCTTTGGTATTTTAACCAAGAAAGATTGCGAAGATCGATCTTTAAATGACGTTCAGAGCCTTGCAGCATTGAGACTTATAGAGGAAGAAGATGAAGAAAGTGGAAACTCCGAATCGAGCGTTTCTTTGTACTACAGAATGCTAATCAGTCCGCTAGCGGACCTACTTGAGGAGTCTGAGATCATTGTTGTTCCTGATCGCTCCTTAAACCAAGTCCCATTTTCAGCGTTTATGGATGAAGGCGGGAGGTATTTATCAGAAAAATTCAGAATCCGCATCGTTCCTTCTTTGACGACTCTCAAACTCATTCAGGACTGTCCTGCAGACTATCACAGTCAGACTGGGGCACTGGTAGTGGGGGATCCAGACGTCGGGTGGGTGCGCTACAAAGGAACAGTAATGTTCGTTTCTAGGTTACCCTGTGCAGGGAAAGAAGCAGCCATGATTGGACGACTGCTAGGTGTTCAACCTTTGTTAGGACAGCACGCAACAAAGCAGGCGGTACTTGAAAGGTTGCATTCAGTGAGTCTGATACATTTTGCAGCACATGGTAACACCGTAAGAGGAGAAATTGCTCTCTCTCGTCTTAGCTCTTCTAACAGGATTCCAGAAGAAAAGGATTACCTATTGACAATGTCTGACATTTTCCTAAAGTTCAACTGCGAGCTAAACTGGTGGTACTTAGCTGTTGTCATAGTGCACGTGGACAGATTAGAGCCGAAGGAGTCATTGGGATCGCTCGAGCGTTCTTAGGATCTGGTGCACGGTCCGTTTTGGTGGCTCTATGGGCCATAAGTGACGAAGCAACAGAGCAGCTGATGTGTCGTTTCTACCAGCATCTTTTTCGTGGGGACAGTGCCAGTGAATCTCTTCAACAGGCCATGAAATGGATGAGAGATAACGGCTTTGACAAGGTTTGCGACTGGGCACCATTTATGCTGATTGGAGATAACGTGACATTTGACTTTGGAAAATAAAGTAAGTTTTCTTAAATAAGAAAATATTGGAATTTCCTAGCTTAGGTAATAACCTTGAGCTCAACTGGCGTCATTTCATACCAATGGGTGTCCAACCTTTGTTTTCCACTAAGAACGCGTCACCCTTGCCAATAAAGCCGATGGAAACCAAGTGTGCAATTTTAAATGTTTTGACATAACCCAGTGGATGTTTTACTAAACAAATATCGTTGTTTAAAGTAATTTATTGGCAGTTTTGTATAGAATACCTTTCAACTGTAATCACAAAAATACTGGAGGCGCACTCTGATTGCCTATGTAGCCAATGATTTGAATTTTTTTTTTTTCCAGTAGCCAGACCCTTCGCTAATAGCGAAGAGATTTCATATATCAGGCTGACATGAAGAATTAATATTTAACTTAAATTACGAATAAACTTCACGCAACCGACGGAAAGATCACACTTTGGTTGTATTGAGAATACCGTTTACCTGTTTTATATGGAGGAAATCGCTTTTGATTCTATTCGGTGAGGAAATTTGTTACAGAGAGACATTGATTCTTTATGTTTCTACTCTTGCAGGCTTGCTTTGCACCGGCGTTATACCCAGGGTCTGGCATTGAAATTCAAGATGGCGCCCAGCTGTGCCCTGAATACAGAGACAGTTTGAGTGAGAGGGGCGATTTCATTTCTATGGGATCATGCAATATTTAGTTAATACACGACTTTCATAATGGCGGACACCGCGAGAGTCCTGGATCAAGTTGCATGAAAACGAGGTCAGAAAGGCCAAAAGATCGCGTCGCGTCTCTTTTTGTTTAGAATGGCGAGCACTTCGATATTTCTTACGGAAAATGATATACCTGGCGCTTCTCTTCTTGGAAGAAAACCTGAGGAATTAAAAATCTCAGAGCTTAAATTTTGGCTCAAATGTCGTGGAGACCCGGGAAAAGGATTAAAGACAAAAGCAGAGCTGGTGAAACGAGTGTATGAGTACATGCGAACAGGCAAAGACAAACAGGTCGTGGATCCAGATCCTCACAAAATCTACAGCCGTAGAAAGGAAAAGCAAGGCACGAGATCTGAGCCTGACACTGAAATCAATGAATCGGTACAGTTTCCTAGCTCTGGATGGGGAACGTCACTGGAAAAGATGCCTATGTTTACGCGGCTCCAGATGAATCGCCATGTTTTGAAGTCTGGAAAAGCGATCGCCAATGTAGATCATCACACCGTTCCGACCGGATTAGTAAAGGCCAGGCGTTTCTTAGAAGACGAATACCTGGAAGATATTGAATGTGTGAGTGATTCCAGACACTTTTTCTTTAAAGGGAAGTGTTGCCATAGTTTCAGAAAAAGCGACCCTCCTCATAATCTGCAAATTGCCCTATGTATCTTGTCTGGAGAAGTGGTGAGTGCTTCTTGTTCGTGTGTGGCAGGAAAAGTTGGATTTTGTAACCACGTATTGGCGCTGATGTTTAAGATGTGCAAGTATACTTTATTTTCTTCTACTACTACTAAAGATCTGAGTGAGGAACAGGATCAACAGTCCTCCGTAGCTTGTACTTCTCAACTCCAGCAGTGGCACAAAAAGGGTGGGGGAAAGAACATTGCCCCTCAGCCAGTAATGACAGTAGAAGTGAGAAAAATAAAGGATGCTGAATCCACTTCACGGTCCGGTATCAAACCGCTTGTGTATGATGCAAGAATGAAAAATACCCATAATCTGGCTACCGAGCAAAATCTTAAGGAGCAACTGAGAAACATTGATCCCAATATGGGCCTATCTCAAATGGCTAATGAACAGACTGATCAGGCAGGTGTTGGACATGTGGAAACAAAGTTTGGCAAATTTCAAGTTGGCAGTTTCTTGTCATATCAAGTTGCTCTAACAGAATCACACTTTGAGGCTACTGCATCTATTAACTGCATTTCAAGACTCGATCAAGTAAATAACGATGCCTTAAATTATCCAAGGTTTCCTCTAAGGGACATTGACAGCATGGTAATTCCAGATAATTTGTCTGAGAATGACCAGAAACTGTTACAGTCTTTAACTTTGGTTGAAGATGAAATCAATGACCTGGAAACTCAAACAAGGAACCAAGCCGAATGCTCAAAATGGAAGGAAGAGAGAAAATTCAGATTTACAGCATCGCAATATCATTTGATTTCGAAACGACAAAGAAACCACGCTTCATTTGCTGAGCAACTGATGAATCCCACACCAGTTTCTTCTAAATATTTAGAACACGGCAAAAAGTTTGAACCAGTTGCCCTGATGGAGTATGAGAAGTTCATGTTCAACAGAGGGACACCTGTTAAGGTACTGCCTTGTGGACTTGTGGTATCAAAAGGATGTCCAATTTTAGGTGCTACCCCTGATGCACGAGTAGTTGACTTTGGCTGTACTGATTACTTTGGGATAGCAGAAGTAAAATGCCCATACACCAAGTATCATGTCACACCCCTTGATGCTTGCACAGATGCAAAGTTCTTCATGGAACAGACAGGTGTTTCAGAGTGTAAATTGAAGGAAGACCACCCCTACTATGCTCAAGTCCAGGGACAGATGGCGGTTACGGGAGCAAGGTGGTGTGACTTTATTGTGTATACCAGCAAAGGCATTTATATTCAACGTATACTTTTTGACCCTGTTTTCTGGGCTGGACTAAATCAGAAACTGCTCTCTTATTACTTTGAACATTTTCTTAAGTTTGCTTCTGCGAAGCTTTTCGAGGGAAATTGTCAGGTAAACAACAACAGTGACTGTGAAATCTTGTGCACAGCTACATCTGGTTGACCCTGTTATCTACAGTTTCCCAGCAAAAAATTATTTGTTCTAACATCTCTGTATGTTTCAAACAGAATTGGGAATGCCATGCTACTTAATTCATCTATTTTAAATGTTGTGATTTTATTTGTTGGCTGGGATTTAATACCTTACATGAATAAATTCTTACTGTTGTTATAGTTAACAATTTGTTTTGGGTTGAAATTTTTCAAATCAGTTTGATTTTTATTCTCCTTTGTTTCAAAGTATGCTAAAGAATACAAAGGAAAATTAAAATCCAACTGGTTTACAAACTTTAAACCAAAGATAACTGAAACGACAACATAGACAACATGGTCAAAGTTAAAAGAGTCTTTACAGATACAAAAGATGTCTGTAAAATATAATGTAAATCTTACAATAAATAGTCAGAACAGTTGGGTGGGGGGGGGGGGGGGGGGATGTTGTCTATCCTAATGCCCAATTAATAGTCCCATACAATCCAGAGAGAGAACAGGTTTGTAGGCAACTTATGGATTAAATAATTAATTCTAAAGTGCCTCACATGAATGTGATAGTCACATCGATATAATGTTGGGTTGTACATTACAACAGAATGCACACACTGCCCACATTTAGTTTACAATTCCCATTTGATGTAGTGGAACAACTCTGTCCCATATGTGAAAATTCTTAATCTTGTTGATGGCACGTTCAACATGTATCCTTAAACTTGCAATTTCCTGTGTTTTTACCACATCTTCTGCAGCCATCTGTGAAGATGCTCCAAGAAAGAGTGGCAAATTTAAACTAACCCCCAAAGGCAACAAATCCTGAATTGTGAATCCCTTATCTGCCATGATGGAGTCTTTGTCATCAAATGGTAGATCTAAAAATCCACTCCTTCTGACAATTTCTCGATCGGAGATAGAACCTGTATACAGTTGGCTTATGAATGTAACTGCTCCACCGGGAGAAATGCCAACCAAACCTTTCAAAGTTGTGTGATTTTTGTAGGAACTGAAAAGTTCTCCATTCAACTGCAAACTGCTTGGCATTTGACATCTAACCTCAGTGCAGTCAATTATGACTCGAGTAGATTTGTACTTCCCTTTAAAAGATTCGGGCATTGTAGTATCAATTACTTTTCTGCTGGGCCAAATGTTTATTTGTCCAAACTTAAAGAACATAAAATTGACCCATGTGATAATTATTCTGCTAACTGTGGATGCTGATACATTAAATAATTGAGCTAGATGGTCCTCTGGAAATCCTTGCCTTAGTCTACACATGACCATAAAAAATTCATCAATGGGCCTTAAAGATCTAGCTCTCCCCTTTTTTGTTAGTAGGTCGTCTTCACCGTAATCGGTGTTGTTGTCAGTTGTAGACCGCCAGTAGGAAATGTTCTCACCTCTTTCCCCAAACTCAAAAACAGCCATTAAAGTGTCCCAGCTTTGAAAGCCCGTATAAAAAGCAGCATTTGAATCTTTTGACTTACAGTTTTCAAAATTAAACAATCTCCTATTAAGAACATCATTTTGACGCTGGGCATCTTGCAGTTGGCGCTTAAGTTCCTCAATTTCCTGTTCGAGTTTATGAATCATTTTTTTATTGTTCTCAATAATTTCCCTCAAGTAGGCCTCCTGCTCGGTAAAATCAGTTTGTGTTTCTTCTTCGACTTTTAAGCTACAATCTGGTAGATCTGGGACCACTTCGCTTGGTAATTCTTCAACAAAGATAGCTGAGGAAGACAATTTCCGTGATGCACTTTTCGAAGCTGTCAGTTCGAAGTTTCTTTCCGCCGGCTTCTTCCTTTTGCGTGGCGATGTACGAATCCATGGAAACACAGAAGGGACAACTCCTTCTCTTAATTCATTCTTGCCGGCGAGAGATTTTTTAATATCACCGTCCCTGAAATGCCGGGAGCATATCTTTGTATTTTCAGTAACCTTGAAGTGCTTTCCTTCGTCTCTTCTTATCGCGTGAAGCCACTTCTTCTTCATCGCGTTGTCGGTCGGAAATTTAAAATACGATACTTTTGTCCCATCGTCTTCCCGATATCCTTTCTTCGTGCATTCTGGAACACAACAGTGAGTCGGCATTTCCAATTCTTGAAAATAATTCGACCGAATCGAGTCAAAACAGCTGTCCAATTCAACCTTCCTTGGCCTTTGTGTCTCTTTGTTTACATGTGTCATCCTCAAGCGTGGCCTTTCTGACCTCGATCTCATGTTAAAGTAATTACCAGTCCCTCGCGCCGTCAGCCATTATGAAAGTCGTGTATAAACCCCTTCAGGCGGCTGGTATGTCGGCTGATAATGTTCGCGGCTGACAGATTGTCCGAAAAAAATCATTTCAAGTGTCACTATTTGGCCGAGAAGCGAAGCTTCGAGGGCAAATATGAAATTTTGAGGACAGTCTCTCAGCCAAGGACATTATCAGCCGACATACCAGCAAGCCAGAAAGGGGTTGATTTATTTTATAACCCTCCCATTAATTTTCATATTGCAATTAGACCGTTCCTAAACATGGTGAAAAAAGCCAGTGGTGATCTGATGGCGAATGCGTGATTGACGTAAGGAAGAAAGTACATTTGATTGGTTTAACTAGCTTTATTTCCACTTTGATTGGACCAAAACTTGTCAAGCTGTCATGTGAAATTAACTCTCGTAACGCCCCTTAGATCAAAACCTCGAAAACTCGGTGCTTTTGGTTCATATTTTTAACGTACTGTTCAAAAACTTGACAAGAGAGAAATTTGTTTGAGTCTCGGGAAAAAATCAAATCGTTTCAATTGTCACTGTGAGAACTGAAAACGAAATTACTTCCGTGAAACACAGAATGTGGAAATGTGGAGCACTTAAAGGATTTCCGTTGAAGGTGGACAGTTGGTAAACCTGCTAGTTTCGCTGTTGAGTTGTGGTCGAGCACGTTGCTGCCAAAGACGAAATAGCTTGAGGTGAAACAGCTGCAAGGCAAGGTTGATCGGGGTTTTGCTTTGCTATAAATCGATTGACGATCGCGGAAAACTCATATACTATTCAGGCCAAGCTGATTTGCTGCATAGAGAGCTTCGAGGTCTTCGCTGGAAATTTGTCGCAGAAATTGGTTGTGGAAGAAATCAATCCCTGTCGCGCAAGATCTTTCAGTGATGTATCTACAAGTTCGTTTGTTAGTGTCCCGAAGTTGTGCGGTACACAAAAGACTCTCGATGTTGTGAACAATTCCCGGGTTTAATGACAAAACGGAACGAAAATAATACAAAATAGTTTCTCTCTCGATCCTCGTGTTGTTTGCGTTGTGTTCGTGTCTCTCCCCTCTAACCTATTTCACAATACTTGTCTCTTATTACAATTTCACTAACTAAATATGACATCCGGTTGTAACGCTACGCAGTCACGACAGTTCCGGTCATTAGCATACTTTAGAGGAAAACGGCTTTCTTTGAGCGGTACAAGATAAAAATCTGTCCAGCACGGAACGAATGGCTTTCATAGTGTTGCGACTGTATCATGGTTTTCATTTCACGTTTCTGGCATCTACGTAAAAACTTTTCAACATGGTTGACAGTTCTGCCTGCTCCATGTTTTCAAGTGCGACTGGAATTTTTCTCTCCTTCTTCCATGCCAAAGTTGCACGAGAACGGTTGCTCTAATTCATATAATCACAGTGTATTAATTCTCTATTTTATAAAATGACTCAATTTAAATTTGCGTAGGACTAAATTTTAAAAGTCTACTCGTAACTTTCTTCACCTTCAAAGACATTGACAGCATATTTTGTTGACTTTTTTGTACTTTCCGGAACAGCATTTGCGACCAGCTTTTTTTAATAATGTAATTATCGCTAGACTCAACAGAACGAGTGTGGTTTTCTTCCATGTAAAATAAGAGAAGGAAAGGTTGAAACTCTTGTGCTGACTATGTTTCTATTTGACGGAGGCAATCGGAGGACAAATATCGACGCAGGCGGGGGTTATTGCGTGATAATTGTCCTGTGAGTGTTCATCACGTGACGTAAAGTAACCAATAAAATCGCGCCAAAATTAATAGGTGGGTTATAATATTGCATAAGCACACGTAGTCCTCGGCTTTCTTGAAGGTTTGAGGATTTTTTAAAACCTGAGAATCTCTCCTCTGATGAGAGAGTTAATGAAGATAGTGAAAACTCTCCCTATGAAAGTTAATAGTTAATGAAGATAGTGAACACTTGAGGCGTAATCGAATCGTCGGATTTACAAATTGGCAGGCAATATGATATTTGAAATGTAAACCACCTTTGCCTCTAATCAAATCCCGTCTAAACGGCTCAAAAGGACCCAGGAACACTGATAAGTAACAGGGCGTTTATTCTACATGAACATAAATGATTATGTTATTACTGATACAGTGTTCGGATCCTCTGTTCTTTGGGCGAGCAAGAAGATTCTCATGAACGGAAATCGAATGGGAGCTTTAAAATTGCCTACAGGCCAAAATGCAAGCTAGTTCTTTTGTTTTTAAAGCGGTGTTGCGGTGATCGCAAACCTGTCGGTGTGCGATGTTTGTTTTTTTCATGCTACGGTGTTCGGTGAATTAAAGTTATTTGCGGTGCTGTGGATTCTTGTTTGACCTTCTTTAAGACCTAACTTGGTTAATCCATGCTAATTTATGACAAGCACGTCCCATTGTTTTTAACAAAATACAGATCAACACTGTCTGGTTAATCTTCAATATGCTTCAGCTGCCAAACCGAAGCCGATTTCATTAATACAAAACTTGACCTCTGCTGGACCGAGTTTATTCTTGACTGCTTAGCTTTTTTTCAGCTGATTTACACGCATTAGCAATATCAATACGTAGGCAATGAAAAGCGCTGTGATGTGTTTATTTCGTGGAAAATTGTTCACGCCGCCCTAGACAATAGAAAGTTAACCAAGGTAAAAGTTCGATTTACCCTGTGATCATGCATGGTTTAGGTCGGTAACCAAGGTCGAGATAACAGACATATCTACGTGCGGTCGCATCGTATCTCGCACCCCGTGGTGTCCAGATTCCGTCAATCCTCCATAGGAAAAAAGATGGTGACTGGTACATTTACCCATAACTCTTAGCGCACAAAAACCTTAACAACGTTCATAGAAACGTACAGAAACGTTATAAAATCTTCAAACTTAGGCTACTCAATGTCCTTAGCACAGGGAAAACTATTGTAAAAATTTGGCTTTCTTTGTGCCTTATCGGCTGCCTCAGGTTCGCAAGGCATTGTGGTAAAATGTACAGCCGCCATCTTTTTTCCTGCGGTGGATCTCATTCGATCACATTTTCGACGTTTGTTTTCATGGCACAAAGGTAAGCCAAATCCGGACCAACCACTCGAGCAATATATACGAACGTACGTCTAGATAGTCTGAATTTCTCTTTCCACCATGCATTTTTCAACGAAATTTCCATGCAAAAGGGTTTCGAACCAGAATTGGTTGGCGAAGTCATTAACAGCGCTTCCTCTCTCAGCCATTTCTGAACGTTGCGCGGTTTTGGAATTTGAGTCGCCTGGTTAGCGGGTTAAATGAATGAAAACAGAAGTTACATTTAACTAGGGAATCTTAACTACAGAATTTAAGTTTATCAAGGACCATTTGTTTATGTTTACGCAGCCGAAGCATGGCAGTAGAAGCTAGAGGGAGCTTAAAATAAACTGTTGTCTATTATAATTATCGCAAACGTGTTCGCGCCGTTAGATCGTGTAATCAGAATGATAGTTAATAATAGTTAGGGGAAAACTTCATTTCTCAAAGTATCATTGACTATGATGCGCCCTGCGACCAAGCCTCTAGCACGGAGCTTTGATTTCAGTTTTAGTGTTTAAGTAGCTGCAAGTGAAAGTTCAGTTACTTACACTGTTTCAATTACAATAATTTGTTGTCGCAAAAAACAAAACAACAACAAACGAACAGAAAACAAACCAGAAAAAAGAAGTATGTGGTGGCCAAAGAAGCAGACGCTTTCGAGTTGGCAACTAAACCAGCGAAATTAGTTTAGTAGTAAGTTAGTAAATTACATGATAAGGAATAAATAATAATAAATAATAAGTAACTAAATAGAAGTGTAAATAAAGTAGCTAATGCGAGTGTACACAGTATTCATGTCTCGCTAGCAAAGAGGGACAGTGTACATTGTTTTTTGAATTGATAAAAAGGCATGTATGTGTTTAATCTCAATTGTATTTTTCCCCAAAACTTACGGATTATCACTTTTTAATTTTTGTTCTTTAATTTTGGCTTTCACCAACGGTCAAATCAGGGGAGCTCAGGACAGTGAAAAGTACTTTCTCCTAGCGAAACTAAAACCTTCATAATTTGTGTGCAACTTGGCCTTGTGGGACTCGATAACTAGTTCACTTCTTCGAGGACTCGAGGGGATCATAGAAAAAAAGGGCGCGTCCTACACTCCGTGCGTTCATTCTATATCTCTCCCCTGTCTTCCCATACGTGATCCACGTGAATATAGCAAATGCCTCATGGTTTTTTGTTTTTTTTCATTTGCACTAAGAAAGAATAAAACTCCACAAAATAATACGACGGAGAGTCCCAAATTTATAGTCTTTATAAATAATACTTCTTTTTATTTTCATTTGCAATATGTAACAAATAAAAAACCACTCGGTTTCTGTAGTCCTTTGAAAAACTCGCACATTTTAGACCACTTTTCGCCACTATTTTACTATTTAAGAAATAAAAAACGTGTACCGTGTTTCTATCGAGTTATAGAAACACGAGTAGACGTTTGCAAGAACGAGAAATGCTGTGGGAACATGAGTCGCAGGCGAGCGTCTCCACAGCTTTTTCGAGTTCTCCCAAACTTTTACGATTGTTTCTATAACTCGATGGTAACACGGAGAACATGTTTTCGATTTCTTTTAGAAAACACCGCGACGAAAAAAAGGAAAACAACTTGTTAACGTTGATTATCAAAATATACATTCTCTTTGCTCGCGCCTTCATTACGTCAACAGCTCGTGCTAGGTCTGTGTTGCAATCGAATTTTAGTATAAATCTACCAGCTTTCTATCACGAATGCCGTTCACGAATGCCGTTCTCTGATTGGCTACGCTACTCACTACTACTCTATTCTGTGATAGATAGTGAGTAGCGTAGCAGTGTTTCCTTGTTAACAAAACGACGGCCGCTTCTCCGCGTTTTCGAAATGTCTGCGAAGAGGAGTTAGGTTGAATTTTGAACGGCTAGTAGATTTATACCAAAACATTTAGATCATTCGCTCTCGCTTTCTATCGCGTGATAGTTGACTCGGGCTGCGCCTTCGTCAAGTATCACGCGATAGAAATCTCGAGCTCATAATCTAATTATTCAATAGAAACACGATTTTTAACCAATGAGCGCGCGTATTTTCTTAGGACTGTTTTCCAATGAGCAATAGTTTGCGGACGGGGTCATTTTGATTGCAATGCAGTCACGATGATACGTTTGTATTTAATTTCGATCAAGTTTTGCTTTTCTTTGTTGTGTATTGTAATGTTCTTAAGCCGTTTCATATTTCACTTTAGTTGTTTGCTTGAGGGCCACTGATTTCTAACGGAGCTGTTATGTGTAGACTTAGGGTAAATAAAGTTTATTATTGCTTTTATTATCACACACTGTGGTCACTATCTCTTTTCGCATTAGCGAAG
This sequence comes from Orbicella faveolata, assembly GCF_042242905.1. Classification (NCBI taxonomy): domain Eukaryota; kingdom Metazoa; phylum Cnidaria; class Anthozoa; order Scleractinia; family Merulinidae; genus Orbicella; species Orbicella faveolata. Next base: position 9,099,520 of record NW_028301554.1, read on the forward strand.
AATTCAAAGTTCAATCTTAAAGTATTCCATTATTAATATGATCTGCTCACGCAAAGAACAGATTAGTAAATGCATGCCTGGAAGGAATGCATGATTTTCAGGAGTGCGCGTCTGTTAGTAAATCTTGTAATTTTGTCTTGCATATATGATAAAAACTCAGAAAACACACTGAGGAAATGCGCGCAGGAACGCAAAATGTGCACAGAACGTAACACACCAGAAAACGCGCTTTAACAGGGGTTCAAAATGCAGGGAAGAATGCACAGAACTAACGGACCAGAGGAGGCAATTAAGAAGTCTCGCCACACCCAACAAAAAATGCAGAGGGTGTAGGAACTTTAATTCACGACGAAACGCACGATGGAATGCATTAGACTCGCATTTTCCAACTGGACCTGGTTATGACAGGTTTAAATATTTGAGATGCTTCAAGCTTTGGAGCAGTCACGTCGCCTTTCTCAAGTGAACATTGAGTGTTGGTTGTCACCAGGTCTACAATGGCGGAGGTCACGTGAAAAAATGCATCGGTACAGGAACACGGTCTCGATTAAGGGTTAGGGCCTGGCACCGGCTTTCAATCGCCTCCTTTATACTTGTTCCAATGTCAAGTCGAGATAGTGCTTCACAAATTGCCTGCGCGGACAGTCTGGTGATAAAATTTGCTGTAGTACGCCAAGAAACCGTGTGTTCTCAAGCGTCAAGTTGCCGTACGTTTTGATAAGTCGAGAGTGAAGCGGTTTACATTGAAAGGTTTGTTAAGTGTATCAGAAGAGAGTAAACTTTCTAGAGCAGTTCGTTTGTACCAGTAGTTAAGAATTCAAAGAAGCCGTTCCTAAAAAAAGAAAATAAAAATAATAAATGGTTCTTCTGGATGGTTCTTCTGGATGGTTCAATATGGCGAAGTAAACAGGCTTGCCATATGGTCTCATTGAAATATTTTCAGCGGAAACAACTTTCTTAGCAAGCTTTTCCGATCCTATTCAAATTACACTCAATACCATCCAGTTATCTGATATAAAATACTTTTTTTTTCAGCAGGAGAATTCGAGATACTCCTATGCCCTTCATGCGACAGAAATTGGAGTTTTGGGCAGCATTAAAGAGTTAACTGACATTTAAAGCAACCAAGAAGGAAATAAATTCATCAATAGTTTGAAACTGAGAAGACAATGTTCTCACCTTTTCTCTTTCGTCGTTACCCCAGATGTACGGTGGCAGTTCAGCGGAACTTAATATTGGGAAAACACTGTCCATGTAAACCTCCCTGAAGAATCTCCTCATGTGTGACCCGTCCCTCTAAACAAAACAACAAACCACCAATAAGCCACGTACAATATATCAATATTTTAACATGGCTCCGAGGCTTTCGGGTCATTGTAAATTTTTTGAAGTTTCTTTTGTCTCTCAATTCCCAAAAGAGACTTGGATACAAAGGAAACAAAACCAAATATAGAACGCCTCAGAGCTATGCTAGAATATTGATATATCGAACGTGGCCTATTGTTAATGAGGACAACATTTTAATATTGTATAATGTTTAAAATAAAGAAAAGCATTAATATCTGTAGAAAACAAAATATCTGTAAAAAAAAAATCAACATCTGTAAGGGTTCCATGAAAGAGAACGTTCAGAGTGAAATACTATTTAACAGCAGGGTAACAGTAGTTTCTAACAAAAGAAATTGAATAAGTTACAAAATAAATTGACTACATCTTTAATTTAACTTTCGTTTGTTCTTCTCGTCCCAGCAGCGCTGTCAAAATTAAAAGTATGGTAATGCTCAATGCAACTCTTGTAAAGTTTTACATGAAGCGGCATTTAATTTTCAATATTATAAATTATATCGTTTGAAATACACGATTTTAAAATTGCAGACTTTTAAGGCGGAAAGTGACGATATTACCAACTCTCAAAGTTGCGCTCTTTTGGCCCAAAAAATGTCTAGGGGAATGGGTCTAGTTGAGGCAAATCACAGAGCAGGGCAAATCACCACAAAACAAAGCAAAACAAAACAAAACAGAACAGAACAAAACAAAACAAAAGCAGTGAAGCAACGAAATACAGGTATCAACTAAGAGAAAACAATAAGGGATAAAAGTTTAAAACTTTCACCAGAATGGCACATTTGATTTCTTAAAATCCTGTCACAAAATCGCTCTTGATGAATTGCAGCCTACTTCTATCCTTGTAATCTTGTACTTTTTCACTAAAATTGCTTGTCTTACTTTGGTCTGTAGAATCCTTTAACCAATTTGCTTGTATAATCACAGGCATTGGCAACATGACATGGAATTTTGGAAGGATAACTTGCAATAATCAGCCGGGACACTTCCTTGCGAAATGTCGATATCACAGCATCCATGATAAAGCCTGAAACACGAAACAAAAACACGTTTCAGCAAAATGAATTGCACAAGTTAAGCTTTCTTTGTGCCTGGTGAGAGATTGGTATGTTTGCTTTATTTAAACGGAGTGAGAACCAATTATTTCCTCGATAATAAGAAAAAAGTCAAAGGTCTCAGCAAGAGGCTTTGACATTGCACATGCACACAGAGCATTCAAATAATAGACTGTTTTCGATAATATTAAAATTCAGCTTGGAATTGAGGCCTAGAGAACACAAACAAAGGAAATTGAATGACATGTTTATTCATTCATTTTGTTTGTGTCCTCTAGCCCTCACTACCAAGCTAATATATCGACAGTGACCTGTTACCTGCAACTTGTGAGTCGCGCCCTTCATCCATTATAACCTTGGTCAGCAGTTGCCGGTACAAAGAAATGGATTGAGCGTACATGTGACATGTTAACAAGGTGTCCGGTAACATCCTACAGAGATACAAAATAGCAACTTATGAAATATTGTCACTGGTCAATGACAGCAAATAGAGAAGAGTAAAACAAAAAGCAGAATATTGAGATGAAAACCTTAATTATCATGCTTGCATTGATACATCATAACTCAATTCGTCCCCCCACCATCCCTGCCCCCCCCCCCCTCCCACAAAAAAACAAAACAAAACAAAAAAAATCACATTTTTCAGGCTGAGTCAAACTGGTGTTAATTTAAAAAGAAGAAAAACGCATACATACAAAACGATGGGACTTGCTCGTACATATCTTTTTTCTGGTGTGGAATCAGCTTTACTGTCAGTCGTGGTTGGCGATTAGAACGAACAACTTGCTGGAGACGGAGAAAAAAAACAACAGGCAGAAACGATGACAGAACATGAGAAAACAAATAAACAATAATAAAACTAGCACGAGAATTTATCGGCTCCTTTCCAAGTTTCATTCAGGGAAAGAGAATTTGTCAAGTCGATCAACTTGAGTTAATTTTATTTAACTCACACAAATACGTGAAAAGGGTATTACAATGAATCATTTACAATTTAAATTACACATGCATGATAACAACTATAAGAAAACAATACAAAGAAAATACGCGCGCTGATTGGTTAAAATCGTATTTCTATAACTTGATGGAAACACAGAACTAGCACGAGCTGTCGACGTAACGTAACGATGGCGCGAACAACGGGAATTTACATTTTGATAATCGAAGTTAACAAGCTGTTTTCCTTTTTCGTCGCGGTGTTTTCTAAAAGAAATAGAAAACATGTTCTCCGTGTTACTATCGAGTTATAGAAACACTCGTGAAAGTTTGGGAGAACTCGAAAAAGCTGTGGAAACGCCCGCCTGCAGCTCGTGTTCCGAGAGCATTTCTCGTTCTCCCAAACTTCCACTCGTATTTCTATAACTCGATAGAAACACGGTACATGTTTTCTATTTCTTAAATAGTAAAATGGTGGTGAAAAGTGATCTAAAATGTGTGAGAAAACATGTATCATATTTCTATCGAGTTTTAGTATAAATCTACCCGCGTTCTATCACGAATGCCGTCCTCTGATTGGCTACGCTACTCACGTTCTATTCTGTGATAGATAGTGAGTAGCGTAGCATCGTGCGCTGGAGGCCGCTTCTTTGTGTTTTCGAAGTGTCTGTGAAGAGGATTTAGATGAAAGTTTTGAACGACTAGTAGATTTATACTAAAACAATTAGATTATTCGCTCTCGATTTCTGTGCGTGATAGTTGACTCGACGATAGAAATCTCGAGCTCACAATCTATTTATTTAATAGAAACACTCGTGAAAGTTTGGGAGAACTCGGAAAAGCTGGGGAAACACTCCCCTGCGGCTCGTGTTTCCACAGCATTTCTCGTTCTCCCAAACTTCCACTCGTGTTTCTATTAAACAATTAGATTATGAGCTCAAGATTTCTATGCGTGATAGTTGACTCGGCGATAGAAATCTCGAGCTCACAATCTAATTGTTTAATTAATAGAAACATTCGTGAAAGTTCGGAAGAACTCGAAAAAACTGTGGAAACACTCGCCTGCGGCTCGTGTTCCCACAGCATTTCTCGTTGTTCCACTCGTGTTTCTATTAAACAGTTAGATTATGAGCTCAAGATTTCTAGCACGATAGGGCGAATAATCTAATCGTTTTGGCATAAATCTACTAGTCGTAAAAAACTTATCTAAATCCTCTTCAAAGACACCTCGAAAATACCAAGAAGTGCCGTTATATATCACCGAATAGATGGTGAGTAGCGTAGCCAATCAGAGAACGGCATTCGTAATAGAACGCTAGTAGATTTATACTAAAACTTGATAGAAACACGGTACATGTTTTCTATTTCTTAAGCATTGATAACAAAAATTCAAAATAATTTACAAGTTTGATATTAAAAACGAAAAGAGCTTGAGATAAATTATTATCATCATCATCATCATCATCATCATTATTACTATTATTATTATTTCTTTTCTTTTTTTTTTTTCACGCCTGACTTCGTAGTGTACATATGGACTTTTGTGAGTGGGCCAAAAGTTGACTTTATTTTAATTTTAGAGCAAAATAAGAACTCTTAGCTCCTTAGTAAGTGATCAGAGTCTACTTTCCCCCTACAATATCAATGCACTGTGGAGCAGACAAGTGATCAGAATAAAGAAATTCGTCAAGTTAGAGATATTGCCTTGATTTAATACTAAATTCTCAGAACTTACGTTAACAAAAATGTATCGTGATGAGTAGCGAGAATAAAAAATAAATTAAAGTACTAATCAAAGATTATGAGGGTGCGTTCGACGCCTTCACTTTAATGTCTTGAATGGTTTCATTAGCTGACTTTCAACCCGGCTTTCAACAACTCTCCATTGCTAAAATGAACATTTTTTTTTATCAACAACCGAGGTTTTACGGACAGACATACCATAATGACAAAATCCATGACAGTATTTTCCTGTGGTTTTCTGGTTAGCAAACAGAGGTCCCCTCTATAAACTATGATTTAAATTGTGGATTCATTCAGCGACGGCGCCAGTTTCCGTCGACTCACAAGTTTAATAGAGCTAAAATATTTACGTTTGCCTTCACGTTTCATCCTAAATATTTTCACATTTGCTGGCAGTGTTTAGGCTTAAAAGCTAATTTGTAAAAGTATATTTTATACCTACATTATTGTAAACTGCTGGAAGCACGAATATTAGGCAACCTTTGCAATCGCTTGCTCTTTTACGTAAACAAACTCCATGCGATTGATTCGAATATTTGCGCTGATGAATAAAAATAGACAGCATTTACATTGCTGTTCCTTGGTTCAGGCTTGCTCTTACTCTCCTCCAATAATTATGTTGCCTAGTAGTTAAGGCCGGAAGGTACCAAAATTCAAACACTTGCTAGAAATGCTTTTGGTAGAAGTCTATTAGTGACCTGCCTTAGCATATGCTACATGCTCCGCCCGACACGTTATCTGCGAATAGACTGCAATGAATCGAGAATACACCTTTATAGTTAGTTGACAAAGAAACTGTTTACTTCCGTTTCCGTTACCACCTTTTACACCAGCCCATAACGGAGGCACCCCCCCCCCCCCCCACTACCCAAAAAATGTTTATATACATACTGGAATTACCGTAAGAACCAAAATAATCCGTCTTTTTGGAAGGTTTTGTACAATTAACACATAACGTGCCGATAACAGTGGAATTCAGTCGTTTGCATACAGCTTGATTTAGCCTCAGTAAAACGTCGCTGAACTTTCTCTGATTAATAACTCGCGTGTCGAAGGCGCATCAAAGTGGACAATTTGCAAGCTTGCGTGTGACGTCACCCTGCCTGAGGAGAGAGGTACTGGGGATAAGGAAAAATGAAATCTGAAGAGTTTTATTTTGTTTGGCCTTTCCAGGAGTATTTCGTTCTCTTCGACCTATCAGGCATGTCTTTGGCGGTAAGTGGAATGGCATTAGGGACTTTAAGATGTGGTGCGGCTACCCTAAAGTACGACGGCAGATAGTAAAGATTGCATCCAATGGCATGCCATTACGCGCGTCCCCGTACGGCTTTCCCGTCGTAGCCTTGCTGTCTTCTAAGGGAAAGTGCCTGATTTCACGTACTCTTCAACACGCGAGTATTAGTGTGTTATTTCCTTTTCATTTTAAAAGTCCGCTCTAAGATAGACTAATTGTTACTTTGTTATTTGTGCAGAAAATTGGACGATTTAAACATCTAGCGCGAACGACAGTCATATTAGTACCGGGCCTAATGACTGCAGACAACAAAGTTACGCATGTAAAAAGCTGAGTTATAATCGTCTACTGCTACTCAAAATGAATTTCATTAAACCAAAAGTTCTGTATGTTTGTTCTTATCATGTTGTACGAACACCTTGCCCGAGCCGAAATCGAGCTTATATCTGTTAATTTGCTTAGTAGTTGGAGTCACAGGCGGCTCTAAAAGGAAAATTTAAGTTCTGAGAGAGGAGGAAAACATCGTCAATAATCAAGCCCATGTAGTATGAAAGTAGAATAGAGTTCTTGGTTTCCTTGAACGAGCTTGAACGAATACATTTTTTTGTAAAGACAAGTAGAGGCTACACACGACATTGCTTCACCGCGAAATCTTCATCGTTTGATTTTGGCGGGAAAATGCCGTTGTCAGCCTAGTCCCTCAAGGCACAAAGTAGCCGCAGTAGAACCTCGCTGTTGCATAATAAGCGGGCGGATATACTATGATCAGATGCTTTCTTGGAATTCCGGGAAACACCCGAATCTGCGCGATTCGTATTTTCCACTTCTCAAAGGGAACTCTACTGTGATACTGTGGTAAGACTGCGTTGTGTCCTCTCTTAAGGCCGCCTCACACTAGCCGATTTTTTGTCGGCCGACAAAAAAATCTCCACTTGCCGGCTAGTGTGCGGTGAATTCAGACAAGTCTGAAGTCAGTTTAAGGTGGCTCTGAACGCTATCTATGGAATTTTTTTAAACTTTGCCACACATTACGTCTTGTCATGCTTATCAATTTTTGATAATATAAGAAACATTTCACCGTACCGTTTCTGAATTGTAAACCCCTTAAGCTGTAACTAAGGGTGTTTTTAGCAAGTCAAACTGTTGCTATAGTAACTTATTGTGTCAGGAAAATGATAACAACGTGTTCACCAATGATTAGGCAGTTTTTTGATACCATGATTGTGGCATCAAGGGATAAAGAGTGGCATAATGACCCATCAAAATCTAACTGCTGGAAACTGTTTTGAGCCACCTTAAAATGTTTGATCAATTTGCTGTAATGTTGTTAGCTGAGTCAAGCCATTATGAAGCAAAGGTAGTAATCAGTGACTGATCAGTTATGGCCTGATTCAATTAGTTCATTTTTGGTCAAGTCTGTGTTGCGGCTGGTTGAACAACATCATGTGAATTCCGTTGAGGTCAAGAAATATGTGTACCTTTAATTAGTGACTACTGTTTGTAAGGTGAGAATGGTTGTTGGTACATAAGTGGAGCAGTGTCTGTTCTTAGTTAGCTTGGTGGTCAGTTGTTGAAGGTGTGTTGTACTGTGGGTTTAAATTTGAATGGAGTTAGTTAGTAGTTTGGTCTAGCTGTTGTTCTTTTTGTTGTTGTTGTTGTTTTTTCAAGGTATACCTTTTGGAACCTTCCCATTTTCTTCATTTATTCCCTGAATTTTCCCTGATTTTGAGAATTGAAAATTTCACTGACTATTTTTGGAAACTGACATGTGGCAACCTATAATAAAAGTGCATCATTTCCAAAAAAAAGAAAAAAAGTGGTACATTTTCATTTTTTTCCTGTCCTAGAATTTGATGATCCTATTTTTGATGACTTGGGGCACCCTGTAAGGATGCCCTACGGGGGACTGCCCTGAAGGAACCAGGTTATATTTTGATTTGATCATTGCATAAGGACATTAGTGTTTACCTGGTCCTTTTAAGCTTATGTCTTGTCCTGAGGTATTTTGACTTCAGCTGTTCAAAAGAAGAAATACAAAAATTTAGATACTATATTCTCTACAAACTCTCTCTCTTTTTTTTTCTTGATTGCATTCACATGTTAGGTGGGGTACCCCAGCAAGGAGGGTTACCCAGACAACTGGTCTGGGTAACCCGCTTCGGCTTTTGATAGCCTTGAATGGGATCTTATTGCTAAAGCCTTGAATGTTTTCAATTTTGGCCCAAATGTCAAAAGATGGATATCAATCTTTTATAATGGTGTACAAAGCGCAGTTATAAATGGTGGATTTTTGACCAACTATTTCAATATATCAAGAGGAGTTCGTCAAGGTTGCCCACTAAGTCCTCTCTTATTTATCCTTGCAGTGGAACTGCTAGCAATAAAGATACGCCAAGAACCAAGCTGCAGAGGCGTTGACCTCCCAGATGACCAGGTGATCAAAATCTAACAATTTGCTGATGACACCACTATAATAACGAAAAATGTTGCATCTCTCAAACTCTATTTACAGATCTTGGATTGTTTTGGAATTATTTCTGGATTGAAATTAAATAAGAAGAAAACTAAAGTTATGTGGATCGGCTCTATGAAAGATAGTAATTTGAAAGTACTTGACTTTAAAACAACTAAAGAACCCATTAAAGTTCTTGGCGTCCATTTATCCTACAACAACAGTAAATGTACTGAGAAAAATTTTTATAATAAGATCAACAAAATGAAAACAAAATTAAATTTATGGCTTTCAAGAGACCTCACAATATATGGCAAGTCTTCACTGGTGAAAGCTTTAGGTATATCACAGCTAGTGTATGCAGCATCTATGCTGACCGTTCCAGGATCGGTTATTAAGACAGTTCAAGAGAATCTGTTCGCCTTTCTATGGAAAAACAGGAAAGACAAAATAAAAAGAATGGTTATGTATCAACCAGTAGCAGAAGGAAGAATTAATTTTGTTAATTTTTACATGGTCGTTAAATCATTACGCTTGGCTTGGATTGGTAGATTACTAGGCGAGTCCGACGATAAATGGAAGGTAATCCCTAATTACTATTTTCGAAATTATGGTGGTTTATTATTTCTCCTTAAGTGTAATTATAATGTAAAATTTTTGAAAACAGATCTGCCACTCTTTTATCGAGAACTTCTTCAATATTTTCAAGATCTCAAAAATACAGCTAACATCTTTCCAAATGGCAAACTCATTCTTTGGAATAACAATTCAATAATTATAGATAATACAACTCTATTTTGGAAATCGTGGTTTGAATGCGGAATTGTGACGATAAAGGATGTGCTAAATTCTAAGGGAAAGTTTCTATCATATGAAGAGTTCAGCAACAAGTTTAACATCACCACAAATTATATGCATTACTTTCAGCTAATTTCAGCCATTCCATCTGAGTTGAAAAGGAGAGCAACTCAAACTTTTATACCTGCAGCTGATCTTTCTTCGACCTCCCCATCCATTCTTTCAAATCAAACTCTAATTAATCTGGCTGAAGCACGCTGCAAAAATTATTACCAATTGTTTAATAATCATACCCCTATTGTCCCGAGTGGTGTAAAAAAGTGGCAGAGTAAATTTCCTGAGAAACTTGGTGACTGGATTGGATGCTTTCAAGATATATATCGCCTCACTAAGGGCAATAAACTTCGCCAATTTTGTTTTCGTTTCTTACATAGAACAATTGTAACGAAGAAAGAACTTAAACTATATCATTTAGCCGAGGACAATAAATGTATATATTGCTTTAACGCGGATTCAATAGAACATACGTTTATTGATTGCAAGGAGCCTGTAAAACTTTATTCACAAATTATATCATGGTTCAATCATTCTCAAAGTACTGAGATAATACTTTCAAAAGAACAAATTGCTGTTCATGACACATGTCACGTGACTGATGTGCTGTCAGACCCTTTAAAACGCAAGCTAGATTTGCTCATCATCCTGGTCAAACAATATATCTATGCTTCTAAATATCTTCAGAAAGAATTGTCTCTAGATGAACTTGTAAATAAACTGATTGTTCAATGGAAACTAGAAAAATGTGCTTAAACGTAAAATCACTTATCTAAAAAACACCACTTGTGGGGTACTAAGTTGATTAATTAACAGAGTTATTACAATACAAGGTTAACGTAGTAAATCCAAAAATGCTCTCAATTAATATCAATAATGTAGCGTTAAAAAATTGTAATACTTAAAGATAATGCATAGACCCCCCCTTTTTTTTTTTGTATTTGTATATTTTTTTCTTGTTCTGTGTAGTTACTTAGCTGTCACGTTTTCTTTTTCTTTCATGTATGAGAAAAGTTATTGAACCTTGTAAAACTTCAACAGTGCATGCAAATGTAATGTACGTGTGTTTTAGGTGTATTAATAAAGTGCTTCATTTAAAAAAAAAACAAAAAAAACAAGCTGTGTGCTACTCAGTGTCAAGGCTATAGATGTTGAAAACAAGCTGTGTGCTATTCAGTGTCAAGACTACAGATATAAAAAACAAGCTGTGTACTATTCAGTGTCAAGTCTATAGATGTTGAAAACAAGCTGTGCACTATTCAGAATTCCGATACCAGGGGAATAGGAATAATACAGTTACGTGCAAGTTTTAAATTATGTTTCCTAAACTTTACAAAAATAATCATGAACTTTAAATGTAATTATCAGTCAATCTGAAAGTAGCAGCGCTCTGAATGACAAAGTAATCAGCAAGATTAGGAACCTCAAATTAATGTAATTTCACTTGTTATGAGAAACAATGAAGATAAGAGATGCAACAAGCTTAGCCAATCGCAATGATAGCAGGGAAATGCTGGTACATCTAAAATGATAGTTGTTACAGTACTTTCAGAACTTAATGGTGACATGTTTGAGGAGGATTTCTGAAAGAGGTTTAATGTAAACAAGTTCTTATTTGTCTTTTCATGGTTGCCACAGGCCTCTCTTTCAAAATTCCCTGCATTGATTAATGCATTGATTATGTGGAAAATACACTTGATAATTTCCAATGTACTGATCATGAAGAACAGTGAACCCACAGTTTAAGCTCTTTAACTGCTGCCACAGTGAGTGAGCCTGAAGCAAACAAATGAGACAGCAGATCTAATCTGTAAAAAAATTACTAACAATATAGAGGAAATCAACCACTTTTCATGCAAAACGCAAGGAACTGTGGTCGGCAGTAAGATCAGGAATTGTGGTCAGCAGTTATTACTGACGTCGCTTCACTTCATGACTCCACCCAATACAAGAATGTATTTTTCTCCCAACTAGAAAAAAACCTGTGCGAGAACCAGTGCGTGCATGCAAAACTGTCACACTCTCCCTCTTTCATTGATAAATTTATTGACTACAGCAATTGGATAATAAATCTCTTATTAGATGTTTTGGTATGTAGTATCGCTTTATATTTTTACTCATTGTTTGTATTTTGACGAGCCCATAGGGCTCGTCAAAATATGGCACAACTTGTAAAAATATACAGTGATACTACACACTAAAACATCTAACAAGATATGTATATATTTGCCAGTATTCTTAAGGAGATCTTGTACAAAATATACCCTGCACTTGCTCCAGGTTTTCTAATACAAAGATTTTCCTTCAATAGTGATATCTTTCTTGTATTCTGTATAGTCAAGTCCTCTTTGAAGCAGTCATCCAAGTACGATGGTCTCATAATTCACAAATTAAAGTACTCTTACTAGAAGTTCCAAGTGAAAGAGGGAAATATTATTCGAAATATTACCTAGTTGTATTTCAAGAGAAACAGTAATCCTCAATATCTATCGAAGTAAGCATAATATTTGGGAATTGCTTTCAACGCATCAATGGGCTCACTTGGTAACCTACCTACATGTATCTAAACTACCTAGTTAATCATAGTGCTTTAACAGTTATCCTAACATTTGGAAAGTTTAGACCTCCTCCACATGGTCTCATACAATGGGCATAGCAAATAAAAGCATTTCAGTAAGATTGCCTTCTAAAACATATAGTAGTTTACACAAAAGGACAGCACTTAAAGTAACTTTAAGACATCTTTTGTTATGATTAAACAAATACAAATAATTCATCCGAGATAAAACTATTCACCTACCAAGATGGATATCAGTAGAATTTCTATTTATTTGATCTTGCCTGCTACCCATATTCATGGCAATACTGAAGATATGGTGAGGGGGGGGGGGGGGGGACAACACTCGTTGAAACACTGAAGATATAGTGGGGGGAGGGGAGGGGGGCGCAGCCACATCTTGATGTTTCATACAGGACGAAGCAAGGGAATCTAGCTGGGACAAAGGGTATTAAATGCATATTGCCACAGCCAACTCTTTCTTAAAAATCAAGTATATTTGTTTTCTCTAAAGGCTGGTTTTCACTAGAGCATAAGCACAAGCACAAGCATAAGCATCAGCACCAGTGATAAAAACTTACCTACACCTCCAGTCAAATCGCACGCCAGCAAAACTTTCCAGCTCTTTGTGGTAAAACGGCAACATTCTTCACCTAAATATACAAGAAGTACACTAAGAAAAGCAGGCAATCCTCTCTCCAAACAAATCATGAAAGCAGCGAAAAGAAAGGCGCTAAATACACTGAAAATAAGAAAACAATTAACCTTTCCTCCGCTCACGTTCAACTTTCGCGGTCCCACAACATGGACGAACTGTCCTTGCAAAGAATGCTGGGAGAGTTCACACATCTCGCAAGCTAGCCTCGCGAGTTCGTGACAATATTCTCCATATTTTGATCTCTTTTCATTCAACCCTTCACAGATTTATATTTTAGTGGTAGAATGTTATGACCAGACCCTGTCTCCGTCCTCGTTCCTTCTGGCAAGAAATTCATTGGTATTTGGGTAGCCCGCCATAACGTATTTCAATGCTTCGAAAATAACTTGACTTTGTGAGCCTACCGGATGGCAAAACACTCCCCGATAACGTGTCTTATGAGAAGTGGATATCTCATGGAGCCTTCATGTCCTAATTGGGCCGATGCTACGACCTTTTCACACCTTGAGCTATTTTTAGAATTACTGTTGGCGCAAAAATATGACATCATCAGTCACATCACGCCTCCTACCTGCCCCCAAGTTGAACCAATAAAATCTTCTTGCTTTACTGTTTAGTTATTCAAAATGGCGCACAAACTGAACTCGTCGTCCTCGGAATGTTTCGATACAACTTCCTCTATTTTTCTTGATTCTTCTTTGGAATCAAGTGTTTCGGAAAGCGAAGCTGAGGATAGTGACGAAGAAACAGCTGAGGGTGAATGCAAAAGTTCTGACAGTCAACGGAGAGTAAGCTTGTGTCCAAAACAAAATCGCTACATGAGCAGCAAATGGAAGAATTATCATTGTAGGTTATTTCTAACGAAGAGGTTAAGAATGTGGAAGGCGAATTACGGCTTATCCACGAGAGAAGAACTCATTCCTTTCTTGCGTTCGGTGGACAGAGAAGTCCGACAATTCTCAACCAACAACAACTTGCGCAAGTATCAATCAAAGTTTCTGCACCTGTGTCAGAACTGTGTAAAAAACAATGAAAGTTTAGAGACTGACTTTAGGGCTCTTATTGCCACGTTACCAAACCTTGAACGTACAAGTGATGAAATTGTTGGCGGCATCTTTAAAGAACTTACCTCAACATTAGCCAATACAAGGATCAATGAATTCTTGAATCCAAAAGGTAAAATAGATTTAAGAATGCAGGGTAAAGTAGTCGACGCTGATGAAATGCTGCGACCTAAACTGAAGTTGTATGCACTGGTATCAAAACGTAAAGTTTAAGTTCCTTGACTAAAAGGGCCAGTCAGTTAAAGGCCAGCCATCATGTCAGCCTGCTATTTGTGACCAGATTTTCATGGCTCATTGCTGGCTGCGGCCTCTATTTGGTAGAACGTACTCAGTATTTCACCACTTCAAAAACTATACGCAGTTTCGCTCACATGGTAATTCTTCAGCTTAGGTAAAGAGCTTAAAATTTATAACTCTTGTCCAGGATCTTTTATGTACATGAACAAACCAATCCAAGTTGTACCAGGCTTCTTCAAGTTTCAACCCATTTAAGAGGCTACCCAGCTCAGTTTCTGCGTATTGAATTCTTCAACTACAATGCAGAACTCTTTTGTTTTATTCTGCCAGGCCTCATAACCATTCCAGAATTTTAGTATGTTAAAACTGGGCTAATATGGTGGATATTACAGGTACATGAAATCAATACCTACATTTAGTATGCATCAAACTCACTATCTCTTTTCTGATTGGCCGTAAGCGTACGGTGAATTTTTTAAATCAGCGCCTGTAACGTCATCTAGCTGCAGATTATACAATAGTCATGTCAAGGACACTCAAGATCACCGGTCATCATGGCATGTATGACCGCAGTGCATCAGATTTCTAAGGGTAATCATGTCAAGTTCCTGCACTTTGTGTTGCTTGCTATTAGTGAAGCAAAAACATGCCTTCCATTTCTTTTTTTCATTCAATTAGGCCATCCCCTTTTTTTCTCTGTTTAGCGTTGTCTGACCAACCCAGATTTTCACGTTTTCAAAAAAAAAAAGTTATGCAGAAAGCAATGACACATTATATCAAACAATTGTCACTTTAACCTGAAACATAAGCAATTTTTTGCCTTACAGATTTTTAGTTTTTTCCCTGTTCTTGTTTGATTTTAAAGGGACACAGTCAGCTGGCGCACATGCTCATTAGATACCATTTCATAGCTAATTTACATGTAACAGATACGCAATCCAGTGTTTTTAACCAAACATGATAAAATAATATCCTAGGATGAGCAAAAGTACACTCAAAAACAGATTTTTCAGTAAACGATTGAAAATCAAGCAAAACACTGCAAAGATTGAAGCAAATTTCTAGATGTATTTGATATGTAACTTTGATTTCAGGTTGATGTGAACTCTTTTAGCTTCTTTTCAAAGTGACAAAACTAGTGTCCAGGTCAGCCTGGTCCCAAAGCTGACTGTGTCCCTTAAACAACAATGTCGATTTTTCCTTCCTCCATTGCCGCGATGTTGACTTTATAAGCACACCTTGTTGTTTCCAGGCTCCATGGATATTATGCTGAGGTACCAGTCTCCTAGCTCGACTCCTTTTCCAATTTTATTTTTGTTTTTGTTTTCTCCTTTTCTGACTGACCGACCCAAAATCAGAAAACACATTCGACAATAAACAAAAAAAAAAGGGGGATGGCCTTATGTAGGATAAAACAATTACTAGATTAAGTTTTTGTGATATCCAAAGTAATCAAGGTCTCAGGTAGGGTTATCAGCTGCAGCCGAAGGCTGAGGCCGATAACCCCTACCTTCACCTCAATTAGTAGTATATTCTGGATATCACAAAAACCTCATCCAATGATTGTTTGGTATCAAAAGTAAGAATTAACTATAGCTAACAGCGTGGTGGCAGCATCTTGTATGTTCAGTTGACGATTTAGTTGAAGCATTTTCTTATCTTTGGAAATTGTTGGTTTTTGAGAGGAAGTCTTTTGAATTCTTGAGCAAGTTTCAGAAAAGTTTATCTACTTTTTTGAACAAATTTGACAAATGGACTCTTTGGAAATTGGTATAAAAAAGCCCACAAAGTAGCAGTAATGTTTGAATTATCCCAGCTTTTTCATATATACAGCTGCATCAATAAAATACTTACCTACTGGTACTGTACTCGAGAACATGGCTCTCAGTCGTTTGTTCCGAGTCCACTAGCCTCCAATACTATCCCTTGGCATGTTTAATTATAATTATGCTATTATGTTGTAGTATCTCAATGTGTAGTTCTGGAAAATATCCACACCTCCCCCACGGAAGGGATTTTTTCTAACACCTCCCCACCCCTCTGGAAATTCCAGTAAAGCTTCATACAGTTCTTAAAAGTTTTTGGTCTTCCAGAACACCCCACCCCCCAGGAAATTCCAATCCCCTCTGTGGGGGTAGTGTGGATATTTTCTGGAACTGCACAATAAGACTGTAAGAACAGTTTTTCTGTTGTTGTTGTTTTTCATTTTTATTTTGTGTGATGTACATGTACTGTACATGTACTATCAAATAAATGTAACATTACTATCAGTCTGTTATGACCTCTACAACAACTGGCTTTGTTTTCAAGACTATTATGAATAGAGTGGTTTTATATCAAATATCATAAAACCAAAACCAAAGTAATGACAGGGGTCTTATTAAGGGTGGGACACCAGGCAAATTGACTGGCTGTAAGGACAATTCTGCCCGTCTGTTTTGACCATCTCCAGGAAAATTTTTCTTATAAAAAGTTCAGTTCAAAAAGTTTTGTCGGCCAGTGTGAACTAGTTGCCCTCCTGTTGAAAACATTAATGAAACCCCTGAATGACTTTATTAGCCAATCACAAAGGACAAAGACCATGCCAAGAACCAATCAAAACTCCAATGAATACATGTAGCCGACATGAAGTGCAAAAAAAAAATGTGTACGGGTGCATGTGAGTCACATTGATTTTAGTTTCATCTGTGATATTTGGATGAAAAAGTGGTTCAAGGTTTTGAAAACAATGAGTGGGAAGGCTGTGTTTTCATCAATAAAACACACTGGGGCTACTATACACGGCCAAAGTATTTGAATAAACAGTAGAACTAAGGTATAGAGTGTTAATGTTTTTACATTTCCGAAACACTTGATTCCAAAGACGAATCAAGAAAAGAGGAACTTGTATCAGACAATTCTGAGGATGAAAAGTCTAGTTTGTAAACAGTACAGCAAGAAGATTTTACTGGTTCAATTTGGGGGCAGGTAGGAGGCGTGGCTAACCCGAACCTGTTTGCATATTCCCAGAAAGTGCACATTATCTGATAGTTTTTTATCGGCTCATTGTGTAGCCTGTGTACATCCACTCAAAAAAATCGGGGAGAAGGCAACTGCCGTAAGAGAGGTTTTAGGTCTTCACTTAATTAGTAACAGCCACTTAACTGACAACTGACAAATAGACAATCAAAATTTGAACTGATAACTGACATTTGCAACCCTCCTCCCCACCCCCTCTCCCTCCCCCATTCAGACCCTCTTATTTTGCCAACACAAGGGCTTTTAACTCCTGTCAGTAATTCAAGTTGTGCTAAGGCTTCCAGTCTGGCCAAACTGTGGAGAGATATAGTGTGGCCACTGTTTTTAAATGATAATTCCCGTTTCATCTACATAATTATGTACATGTGTAGATTCCAAGCAGCTACAGTCATGCCTGCTGTGAGTCAGACAATGTGCGCAACACCCTTGTTTTTCTTAGCCTGCTCACAAGTAGTTTGCTGATTTCTGTTTTTGCCTTTCCCGCGTCCTTTCTCATGTCTACCCACTGTTTGTTAACATGTGAGTTCACTGTTGTTCCGGCAGCTGCTCTGCACTGTTCATAGCTGCGTTCTCCGTCAACATTATACAAATTACTGCAATTGTCCTCGGCTATTCCAGTTCCCGCATCGGTTTGGTTCCAGACCTCACACCAGTCCACACATGATCAATGGCGACCACAACCACAAACAAATTAAGTCAGATTCAACACAGGTAACATTAACTTACATTTTAATATATTTAAGCTTAAACATTGGCAGGCAATTAGCTACAACAAGATGTGTAACAGTCTCAAATTCAGCTTTTTATCCTTACTAATGTCAAGAGCCAACTGGTTAGGCAACCAGCAGCTAGCAATGTTAACAAGATTAATGTGCCTCCATTTTCAAGTTCAGGTTCTTGTACCGTACACAACTAGCACATCGAGGCATACGTACATGTTTTAAATTATTTCATAACTTAACTTGTTTATGTTTAAATAACTGTCCTTGATAGAACTGCTGAGACAAGAAAAATCTGACAAGGGCTAGCTTCCTTTCTACCTTTCCCGCCTCCTCCTTAAGGACGTTTTTTTTTCTTTCTTTCTTTTTATCTCAAAATTACTTCTCGTGTATTACCAACATTTTAAGACAACACTGAACGGATATGAGATAAGAGGTGGATAAGCAAAATTTTTATAATTTTTTGTTTGTAGTATTTGACGCAATATGGTTATCTGCGCAATTCTTGAGTTTGTCTCAACTGGATCTGTCTAGGATTGAAGTCTGGATTACACGCATATATAGTCATTTTTTTTTTCTTTTTGAAGTTAAATATAGCCTTTTAAAGTTTAAAGTTCTCGTCTATAGTGCATTATCCTGTGGGCCTTTCTGTCGCTTTCTTATCCGCTGTGTTCATCAACTTTAGCGGGCAGGTTGTAGTAGGAGTGTGACTCATCATGCTTGTCCAAGTCACAATATGGTACATCCCTCGTCATGATCACCTCCAGTCGGTCAATCAACTCCAAGAAACTGGGACGAGAGGATGGATCTTCATTCCAGCACTCAGACATCAATTCATATCTATCATGGATAGAAGATGACAAAAAGTTAAACAGCTGCATTGCGGAACAAACCCGATCAATCTACAATATTTGTCAAAGCCAACTTGAAATACGTTACAACGCTAAATCAGTTTCTCGACATTGTATAGGTGCGTGGAGGGCATGCAAGATGCACAAAAACGAAATGTTTAAATAATGATTATCAAGCTTGCAACCTCTTGATCAAAAATAATGTGAAATACACATGTAGTAATATGATGTACAATAACCTGAACCAATGCCGACTCAAAATCCAAAGAAGAGTTACTTGATGGTTATTTTAATTACTGGAGGGTTATCCCGTGGCTGAGCCAATTATTTTCACACAATAACAAAGTTATTATTACTATTACAGTAACTCCTATTTGTTTAGAGCCCCTCTAGACAGCAATTCTATACTCTTATATGACAACAATAGACTGCAATAATCAGGTTTTAAAATAAATCTTATGTAAATTTGGACGGATATAGTTCAGATCCTTTGTATATATTTAATTTAAGCCACTGTATGTCCATAACATTAGTTGTTCGCATATTGCGAAGTGTCCGCAGTTTAAAAACGACAATGTTCCTCTACGGTATTCGCGGTCTTCATGAATGGCTGTTCTCTACTCTTAGTAGCAGCATTACCAGTTGTTTTTAAACGATATAAATATATATTTAAGCGAGCCACACGCATTCCAATTTGTAAGTTCTGGATAGTAGCTTGTTTTCAAGTATCAGCCCTATTTCGAAAGAGGGACAACTGATCTCAACGCAATTCAGTTACTTACACTTCATCACAGCACATGTCAGGCCTTTCCATGCGATAACCAGTCTTCAAGAGTCGACACAGCTCCCGATTGGTTAACGTGGGATACGGCACGCCTCCTGAAATGCATCCAAAGAAAAATAAGCCGTAAGAAAGTAAGTTAACCGTAAGTGTTACGTGAGGAAAACTGAAATGAATTCTCGCCTGAACATAAGAAAGTCATGACTAATTTCGCAGGGCTGTCATTGAGTTTTGATGCAGCCGTTGCATGTAAGTTATCACCCGTAGCAGTGAAATACGTGGCCCACGGCCACGTTCCGAAGACCCGAAAGGGCCTGAGCATCTAGGGGGGGGGGGGGGTCTGGGGGCATGCCCCCCAGAAATTTTTTGAGCATGAAACCCCTAGAAATGCATTTTTCTCCTTTCTAGGGCATGGCAAAATGGCAATTTTTCTAATCAAAAATGCTGATAAAACAGAGTGATAATATGTTATAGTACATCATCAGCAAATAGTGAAATAACATCTTTGTTGCACCAACCTATGCAAGTGGTCCTTATTTTAGTACTGTTTGTTTTTCACAGTGCATAATTTCAAATTCATGCACCTTAATTTACAGAGATCAAATGAATAAAGTTACAAAATATCTCCAACAGACTTGAGTGTTCCTTGTTTAAAAAAAAACATAAATGACAGTCCATAGTCAGCAATATGGTTTTATGTTTGCTAACAGTTATAATAATTTGTTATTATGGTCAAATGCATAAAACAGGAGTGAAACCAGAAATAAAAATTATAATAACATCTCTACATTACCAAGCTATCTTACCATTAGAGGAGCTCAAATAAGCTGGATCAGACATTGAACATCTCTTTCCGTTACAGTGGTAATAAGAATGAAATGCTTTACCATTTCTAGACTCGGGAAATTTTTCTTCCACTCTTTGTAGCATAATACTCAGTTCTACAGGCTGCCCACGTGCGGCTGAAGTACTTGCTGTACTTGAAGCTCTGATCGCTGGTATTTGTCGACCGCCTCGACCGGCTGTTTTGCAGCAGCGCATTGCGTAATAAGTTTTGCTGCTTAAAATGGCGTCTAAATGTAATTCACGACGATTAAACAAACTGAAAGTTCATCTCCAGAGTAAAATATAAATAGTAGAACCAAGGAGGCAAGACACCAAGAAACAGTTATGTTTATTTCAACAGGGAAATGTTTAAAAATAAATTCGGTAAGTGTAGCATGTTCGTACCATCCATCGACATCTTCACCCGTAACATCGAGTGAACTCAGCCGTAACAGGTGTTACGGGTTACGGCCCTTAATGACAGCCCTGTTTCGGAAAAAAATAAAGGAAAAAGAATGTAATGGAAATTAAAAAAATATATTTCTTTAACTTACCCATGGTGGCCATTTCCCAAAGAAGTATTCCAAAGGACCAGCTATATGAAAATAAAAAAAGAGATCAAGAAACGTTTTGTAATTACTGTACATGTACTCAACACAATTAAGATTTTTAAGTCTTTCTCTTTTTAGGCCATGTAATTATAATGACAAGCCGCCCACGAGCAACTTCTACGCTTCTTTCCTGCCCTCGAAACTTCTCGACGATACATGCTAAATCCTCGAAAGAACAAGTTGTACTTCTCCATGTGTGCATCTGAGGGTTAAGAAAAAGGCTTTGCCGTCACACAGAAAGAGTGACTTACACATGAGTTTTATAAACCTGCCAGCCAGCGAGCCATGCGAGCCAAGGGGCGAGCCATGCGAGTCATGCGAGTCATGCGAGCCATGCGAGCCACAGTACAAATGTTAAGAATTTTTATGTTACATTTATATTCGCATGAGAACAAGACCAAAAGCAACGGAACAAGATGAATAAGATCGCAATACTAAATTTTTGCAGCGACTACACAAACCGTCACTAAGGACATTTTTTTGAATTAGCCAATCAGAACAAGAACAAGAGCAACGGAACAAGATGAAAAAGATTGCAATACATGTATTAAATTCTTGCAGCGACTACACAAACCGTCACCAAGACGTTTTTTGAATTGGCCAATCAGAAGCCAAGCTGAAAAAATCAAATAGCTACAAATGTCTCACAATGCACGGAAAGCCGATAAGGGTACCACAATTGTCATAATGAACAGAACAGATAAATTCAACAAGGGTCAAGTCCAACTTGATGATATACATACCGACCCTTCGACAAACCTATGGTTGACACCACAGCCAAAAAAGTTCATCGATTGATTCGATCACTACTTCAAGAAGGCCACATAGACGAAATGACGGCGAAATGGCTCTCCCTTACGCCCAACCCTCCACAAATACCAATGTTTTACACACTTACAAAGATTCACAAACCGACACCTGTCGGTAGACCTATTATATCAGGGTGTGACGGCCCTACAGAAAGGATCTCATCTTTTGCTGACCACCTTCAGCCGATAGCACAAAGACAAGCCTCGTATCTTAAAGATACAGCAGACTTTCTTAACTTCATCGAGAAGACTAAACTGCCTAAGAACACCATTCTTGTCTCAATGGACGTCACCAGCCTCTACACAAACATACCACAGGAAGAGGATATTACCACAGTATGCGAAGCACACGAATAGTTTTATCACGAGAACCCTCCAATTCCTAGGTATTTAAGAGAAATGCTCACTCTGATTTTACAAGAAAACTCGTACCAATTCAGTGGAAAAGATTACCTCCAAACTCATGGAACAGCCATGAGAACGAAAATGGCCGTAGCTTTGGCTAACATATTTATGACCAAAATAGAAATAGAAATACTCAGACAAAGCAACACGAAACCCTTCTTTTGGAAAAGATTCATCGATGACGTCATATCTATGTGGAACACAAGTAAAGACAACATAAGAGATTTCCTTCTAACGGCAAACAGTTTTCACCCAACGATCAAATTCACGGCTGAAATCTCAGAAACAGAAACTACGTTCTACGTTCTACACATAACAAAAATATGAAACAAAGAAAAAAATTCGTCCAACTCAGGGCAGCCATTACTATGACACAAGACTTGGCACGATGTACAGATGTTTAGAGCATTTTTCATATTTGACGCACTAACAATAGTTCTGGCAACCCAAGCGAGATTAGGACTTTTTCTGGGAATATTTCAAATTTAGGCACTTTTGTAGGGAAAGGGAAAGAGAGAGTACCCTAGGAGCGAGGTTGTACCGTTTATACTCGTCCCCAGGGTCATCTCCGCTTTCAAGATGACGAGCGGGCGGTTTATAGCGGTAGTTTAATTTAGTGATAGTCAGGCGCTAGATGTTTCTTTGTGAAATGATCGACGACCTCCCAGACCGATCGAAGAAAAAGAAAATACTCGCAAAAATGGCTCGCATGACTCGCATGGCTCGCATGGCTCGCACCGTGGCTCGCAGATTTAGCAGACCCCTTACACATCACTCTTGATGGTGTAAATGCTGTCATTAATTGATTCTGGGGCCATCCATTTCACAGGAAGCTTCTTTGTGTTCTTTCCATTGTACACGTCCTCGTAGATTTCTCGCATCAATCCAAAGTCTGACACTTTGACTCGGTTATCACTGCCAACCAGAATATTACGAGCTGCAAGGTCACGATGAATGAAGCCTTTCTCTGCGAGATGATTCTAAAAAATTTTGAAAGAATTATGATTAAAGATTATGATTCTTTTTTTGTTTTTTTGTGAATCACGTATTAAAACTTTGTTTGAGATTACCAATAAACGAGGCATGCAAGACCCATCTCAGTTTGAGATGATTTGTTTACAAAACTTTTCTTGTGGAGGTCGAGAGTCGCAACTAGAAAGTATTTTTATACTTTATCTCATTTCGAACTGGCTATACTAATACCTACCATTCCCTTTGCTATTTGCCAAGCAAAAGAAAACAGCTTTTGAGTGGTAAAGCCGTCTGCTTCTTCGTCGTTATCATCAATATTTTCAGTCGATATCAATGTGGCCGCATCGTTGCTGTTGCCCTGTGATGTCGATGGCATCGACATCTCTTCCATGCTTTTCTGCTCCAGAAAATCGTTACATTTGCCTTCGTCAGGGTCGGCGTCATCATCATCAATATTTTCAGTTGATATCAGTACAACGGAAGCGTTGTCTTTTCCCTGTGATGTCGTTGGCACTGATAGCACTTCTATTTTTTCCCGGTTCAGAAAAGCATTGTTTCCTTCCGCTTTGTCGTCGTCATCATCACCGATATTTTCTGTTGATTTGAATATGACACCAGCGTTGCTGTTTTCCTGTGATGTCGATGATATCGGCATCAGTTCAATGATTTCCTGATCCAGTGAATCATTGCTGTTTTCCTGAATAAATAAGGCAAGAAAAAGAAAAAAACATAACATAACCTAGCAAGTAATGGTAGTAAACTAAGCGTTTGTAAATTATTACGTTTTTGATATTTTGGGAAGAGAGGGAAGGATAGAAAATGTGGCGCTTATTTCAAACCTAATGTAGCGTGAGTTTTTGGTGAGTTGTTAGTGAGTTTTTCTTATCTTGATTGGAAAACATTTGTAGTAATATGTCGAAGTTGTTGTTTTTCTTTTCAGTTTTGATTTTGGTATCAATGTTTGGTTTTTTACATTTCTTCCACTTCTGCTTTAGCTTTAGCATTTTTAATACTTCATCATACTCGTAATACTTTTTAGAATATATCTAATAATTTTGATTTTTACTGCCAGTTTGGCTATGTTGACCTACCTGATCTCATCATATTTGGCACATGACCACCAATGAAATAAACATTCGTGGATACTTTACACATCATTTAACTTTCATTACCATACATAAGTACATGTACGTTTGCAGATACATACTAATCCAAACAATAACAATTTGCGCATAGATCAATGAATTTGTCGTGTAATTCTTTGTTATAATCTTCTCAAATGCAGTTTTAAGAGCTAAAACTGCCATGAAAATAAGCAATAGAAAAGCGAACACTTCCGCTTGTCCATTACTTACTGTAGCAAGATTCTCAGCGAAAAGGGTTACATCAATGATGATATCTCTGTTATCTCGTGACGGAGTGGATTCCATCATCAGCAAAGTTTGCTCTAGCCATGGTTGATCTTGATCGATCCCATCCTGAGTATCATCTTCTTTTTCCTGAATGGCAAGAATATTGACCTATCGTGAAATACACGTATTTTAATACCCTTATTTCACGGTAGGTCAATATTTTGCAAAATCTCCCTTTTTTAACAAAAAAAAAATGGGAGTGATAATCGAGAGGCGGGAGACATTTTAAAACCTTACCATCCATGGAGACGTCAGAGCTGAAATGTTATATCGGACTAGATCGTTGGAAGGAGGGGAGGGTGAGGTAAAGGGGGAGTTCAAAGACTGGGTAAATTTTTGTGAGAGCAGAGGGACTAGAGGGAGATAGCTCCTTCATCTCCGGGATTTTAAAGTACCATCGAAACGCTCTAGTTCCTCCCTTTATGGGATATGTCTCGGCTATTTATCCATACTTCCATCCTGCTATTTAAATGCAGTTAAACTGATCACGTTTTAATATTTTTCTTACATCTGTCAACTTTTCTTTTCACGAGGAACGAAAATTTAATACTTTTTCAAACTTTCCTATTGAAATTTTGACGTCAGGCCCACACCATTTTTCCAAAACAAATTTGAAGAGAATATTTGCCTGATAACATTATAACGAAAGTAACTAAAGTAGTATTCAAGCTGTTTCTTACCTGAGAAAGCTGTCCAGAGGACATGGCGATTTCTTTGTTAACTTGGAAACCGCCAGGAATAGCCAAGGCCCAATTTTGATCCTGAAGGTCTAGCTTTCCCTGTTAAATATGCATTAAAAGTTAATATTTTAATCCTCATTTATATTTTTATTCATACACTCACCCATTCGTTTGTTCGTTCATTTAATCTGTTCAATCATTTGTCCATCCGTCCATTCACCATTCCTTCCTTCCTTCCTTCCTTCCATCCTTCATCCATCCCACCACCAATTCTCCTACTAACCCCCTGCTCACCGATCAATACACCCCGACAGTCAGCTGTGTGACATATCAATTGACAGGTTATTTTCTATTAAGCCTCAAATATTTGATGGCAGATACACACGATACACTATAAAACATTCCCCATCCCTCAAGTTACATACTGGTGGAGTCAAAGGCCTCAGAACTTTTAGTCACCACTCCATCACACCACTCATGTTCTTGAAACCCTAAACATATCTGATTAGAATAGGGTTTAATGTAAGGCACCTACTTGGCTGCAGTCGCTCATTTCTTTTTGAGCATTGAATATTTCCTTGTCGTCGTAACATTTCTTCTCCTCGTTACCCCCAGTGCCTTGGTTTTGATTGATCTAGAATACAATGAACACAATTAGGTCATAAATAACTACCACGATTGGTCTAAATGTGGAAGTGATTAAGTTTCAAGACGAGGGCTGAACATTATCAACTGGAAATCTTGTTATATTTAGAACCCAACACAGCCTACTTGGGAGACATCTAGCCATTGAAAATCCTATAGCTGCATGTTAAACTATGAGCTTTGATAGATTTGCAAGAGCCCCGTATAATTAGCACGAACTGCCTCGTGAAGGACTACACCACTACCCTACTTTTAAATCCATTACTACAGAACACTTGGGGTAACATCAAATTGATTAAATATTCCTTTGGGAAACGTCTTACCGATCGCCTCCTGCGTCGTAACCACTGCAACAGATCACCAAACGGAACGTACTCTATCACCAGGAACTTGTGTTCCTGCAAAGTGCAACAACCAACCAGGGATACAATATTCTGGTGTGCACCCAACAGCTTCATCTGTTCTATTTCCTGCAAGAACTCTTCTTTTTGTTCTTCGCTCGGATCATCTAGACACAAATGATGTAGTTAAATTCCTATTTGCTACGAATATAAGATTTTAAAACCAGATTCAAGAATCAATCAGCCATCTATTAGGCTTTGTTTCAGTCATGGTTGGAGTGCATTCCGACAAGAAACTGGATTGCGTTTCGTGCTCAGGACTACCTGCTCTCCAATTTAGGGATAATGGGACATGAAAAGAGAAAAACAAGGCGACAGATGATTATATAGTTTTCAATGATATCCACACTATAAAGGGAAATGGCTCAGTTGTGTCGTTCGTAATGTCACCTTAAGCTTAAGACTGGGGAGATACAACTTGCGATCTGATTGCAAAAGACCGAATGCGACCGATCTGTTAAGGGTTAAAGGAGCTCAGTCACCGTTTGCGCATATTGAGAAGTTTTGCCTCAATTTTTCAGATTCGTCGTTTGTAATCCATGTTAACTTTCTCCATCCTTAGCCATCCTTGTTCCTCTATGGTTAATCATTATCTCTTTGGTGTTTTTCTCTGTTATTAAACTGTTATTTTCAGGTTTCCTAGCATTTAAAAGTAATTTTGTATGTGGCCAAAATAACTCAAAATACCGTGACATAACTCCTTTAAGTATTTTGCATATCCCCGAGAATTTAAATCTCTTTCAGGTGTATTTTAAAGACACTGGACCTACACAATTAGCAAGTTGTGTAATGATTCGCCCTTTTATACATGATTTTGCACGATGATTGCAATTACCTTGCAGTTCTTTGACTGCGACCAGCTGGCATGGCTCCTCAGGCTTCAGTGTTTTTTCAGTATCAAACACTTCTATTCCAACTCGTCTCTTTAGAGTTGCTTTGTAAACCACACCAAATGCTCCTCGACCCAGCTCCTCTTCGTATTTTATTTCCTCGGGAAGAAGTTCCCACTTGTCAAGAGAGATAATTTCGCGAGCTGAACGAGCTGATCTGTGGACAGATGGTAAAATAGTTTATACACAAAAAGAGTTGTTATCAAGTAGTATAGCACAGTAGGCTATTAGTTTACTTAAATCTTGCTGCTTAAAAGATGAATATCTTAGAGCTTGGCGATGAAACTCAGCCATTTTGCATTCTGTCAATAAGTTCCAAGTTGGATACCAAGTTCTGCAATGGTTAAGACTGCAGTTAAGCATATACCATCAAAGCTATCCCGGCTTCCGAGGGAGAGTTATTGTTATTTCCTCTAGATAACATGCTAGTCCATTGCAGGCTACCTCCGCACATTTCCTCGGGTTGACCTGGTACTTTAGCGTCATCCATTTTAGAATATCCCGAGCTTGAGAGATTCCCAAATAAATTTCTTACCCAGGAAAATAACGCAGTCACCCCAGCCAACCTACCAACATGGACCGCCAGCAGATCCCGGGTCCAACGCGCTTGGGTAGGTAGTTGGGGTACAGCAAATGGTGGAGCACAAAAAATGGCGAACTAAAGGAGAGAGGGGCTTGGTGCGAGGAGTGAACGATTGTTCTCTGGCTTTCCCGTACCACATAGGCTCAATTTTCAGCCGTTTTGGGAGTGCGATTGTTTACCCTCCTCCCAAGGGGCAAGGAACGCTCCCCACTGCTCCCCAACTAACCAGTGGGCCACTGCGCCTCCCATCATTTTGCCAAATCATTTCACATCCAATTTCTTGTCTGAACATCATATTTCAAAGTTAAACTATGTTTGTCTTGTGATACGCATATGTTGTATGTAGGGTCAATTTATAATAGTAAGGTTTTCTTTGCTGTTAGGTGAATAAATTTAAGCAAAAAAGAGGCAATTAACTTAACTGTAATTAACTTATAGATGCAGCTTTTAGCTGTAAAATGCTATAACATTCAGAATCTCTCCTGTTAATTGTCCCACTTTTGCAATAACCAACGAATTTATCATGTTTCATCTTAAGTACGAGGTAACAACAACAGTGAATAACCTTTTGATTCGCTTGTGACGAGACCGTCTGTGGCACCAGAAACCTAGAATAAAACATAGCACCAGCAACAGAATAAAGGCGATACCACATGCGATGTAAATCATCCGTTCATTGGAGATCGCGGTTTCTGGTGTTGGTTGACCAGCGGTTTCTTGCGTTGGTTGACCAGCGGTTTCTTGTGTTGGTTGACCAGAATTCCTTTCGGCAGGCACTGAAAAAAGATAACAAATTTCTATCTTAAGGAGGCTGGGAGTTTAAATAATGTTTGAGGACTACATTGGAAATAACTGGATGATCAACATTCCGAAGGCTGCCAAAATTGGATGAAGTCACAACTCCAATTTGCAAAATTGAATTTTTCTTTTTTTACTAAATGAAAAAGCGTGTCGTCCTGTTTTGCTTTAATATTTACATTGCGCTTGCAGCTGTCCACAGTTCATGATAATTGAGACTACTAGTACCGTTCAAATGAAAGGCATGGAAAGATATAGACTGTAAAAAAAGAGAAAATATTGCAAGCAAATTTTCGCAATTTTCTAGCGTTTTGTAAAACGTCGTGAAATCCAAGATGGGAGATCCATTCTATGACAAGGACCTCGTAGAAGAAAGTTTGGGATGTGTTATAAAACGTACAAGATTTACGGTCAGTAATGAATTTAATACTCCAAGAGTAACGGAGTGCTGGCCTCAGAAGCCCCTACCCCTTTCCCCCGATCCCCCATCGGTCAAAGAAGACCTCAAAAAGTCCATTAGCCCGGTCTGCGAGCCTGTGGCTTCAGACGCCATGAGTTCATGACCTTTTAAACGTTCTTTTAAATGTTATCATTTTATTAAAATTTAATAAATCGGCGAATTGGTGGCGAATTTGACACGTATTGATCAATAAATGAGCATTTTCTAAGCAAATTAAAATTATCTACCTTGCTACGTTTGGAATGATCTTCCTTGATTTCGTTTTTAGAAAATATAGATGATCAAAAGTCGAGTTTTCTCGAAAAAAATGACCTTTGACCCTACAACCTTTTTCCACAAAAACTTGGATGGTCATTCCAAACGTGAGAGGATGGAAATAATTGAACTGCATCTAAAACTCGTTTTTGTTAAATGATTTGCTAAAAACCGCTACCAATTGGTCAGATATTTGTTATTTTCTGTTAAATGTCACGTGACATCTCACGTGACCCGTCAGAGGTACTTAATCTACCTCAAAATGCTAAGGACGTTAAAACCTGACTGTGTGCTAAATTTGATTCCATTGTCAATTGTGTCTTTGGAGATATATCTAGTAAATTATTTTAACCAGCGAAGGTCTTTGATCCAGACCTTAAACTCCTTGAGGAGGGAGATAAACCTGGTGAACTCGATAAGCTTAATCAGCTTCTTTATCGTCTCACCTGAGTAAAAAAAAACAAGGCTGGTGGAACCGAGGTTGGTGAAACCAGAGTGAAGACTAACCGATATCCTCTTTGTTCAACCTAGTTGGTTGACTTGGTTTCCAGTCACCAGAAGACCTTAAAAATCCCAAAAGCGCGGTCTGGATAGGGTTAAAGAAAATATATCCACGAACTTGTGGCTAAAGACGCCAAATGTTCATGTCAATGTTTACGTTCATTACGGCCTATTGAAAATTATCATGCTCAAGAGGCATTGTCTCTTACCACACTATTGCTCTTAGTTTTGCAGAAAACTCGTTGTCCAGTTTTTCTCTTGGAAATGAAAAGCGGTCAGGAATCCTTTAGGGATATAGGGCGAGATTGCTGTCATCATTTTGTTAGCGAACGGGAATTTGGGTGTGATGCCCAACGAGTTTGCCAAGCAGAAAGGTCTCTAATGAGTCTAATGAGTCCCTTGGCCGGGACGAAACAAGCTGCGTACGTATTATCATAATTAACTGTCAACTTTAAATGAAATGTTAGAAATTATTTAAGTGGGAGATGAACTTGGTGTACTCTTCAAGTTTCATCAGCTTCTTTATGGTCCCACTTACCATTTGAAACCGAGGGCAATAAAACCAGAGTGAAATTTAGCAGATATCCTCTTTGCTCAGTCTCTCCGTCTGAATGAAATATTATTTCCACTTTGTCTCCAGTCACAAGAAGATTTTCATCGGTCTTGTCACCACAATACACACCAAGTACTTTGCCCATCCCGCCGTTGATTCTCAAAAAGTCTTTGCTACAAAGAAAAGCAAATGATGTTTCGCACCAAACCACTAAAACTTGTGATACTCGTAAGCAATCCAAAAATCAGATATATAATTAAAAACTACATACTACCATGGCTCCTGATACTACCTGGCATTAAGAATTTCCATGCTTTAGCGTTCATTATCGAATTATGATGCACGCGGGAAGAAGCATAAGAGTTGCTTGAGGGACAGCACAGCTAGGGCAACTACAATCGGCGACAAAATTGTTGACACATTTACCCTTTTAACCCCCTATTTCGTCACTGTGATCTCTTTTTGCTCTCCTAGCTTGTCCTTTCAACCCCCCTCAGCCCCAAACAGTGTTCTGTGGTAACTGCTGTGATCTTGAGCTACAAACAAGCAACATTGAATGGGGGAGCGAGGTCGTTTCCACAGTTTACTGTGCGTTAAAAAGAATCGTGTTACTTGGTGCACTAAAAGTACTATTGAAAGACAATGTGTCAACTAATTATGTCGCCGATTGTAGCTTCTTGAGTGCTCTCCCAACAAAATGATGTGTTCGAGCATGAGAGGAATTGTCATGACTAATTTTTGAACCAAAAACAGTTTAAAATAAAAGAAAATCATAACCTACAAATGCAGGGAAGCAGTCGAAAATGACATCCCTTATTCCCTGGCTTGACAGGTAATATGAGTGGACATTTTACTCCAGTCGTTGCTCTCAAATACTACGCAACTCGAAAAATATCTGCCCAAATTATCTGTTGAGCCAGCAGAAAAGAGGTAACTATACATAATACAAAACGTGCAGCTGACTGTTTCCAGAAAGACACTATAGCACTAAGCCTTAAAGAAGGTATGCTTACATGTACAAAATTGTACCAAAGTTTGGACAGTCCACATATGCTTTTGTATAGACAATCGACTCAGTCTAAGTAGAGTGTCTGGGGGAGTTGGATCTCAGTTATCAGTTTTCTGTTTTTGCCAAACAGAAAATTTCGCAGATCCCAGATCTAAGCAATAAGTTGAAAAAAAGGTCAATCCGATTCTCAGCTAACAGTTAAACCGATCTACCTGCTACAAGGAAAATTTAGAGATCACACGTGAAAAGAACTATTCGTACTTATTTAAACACGCCTGTATTTCTGCTTTTTCGAGAATTGACAAAAATAGCGAAACTTAAGACTTGCGAACAAAACACCTGGCGAATTTTACACCCTCAAAGTTTAATACTCAACACGAAAATGGCGTCCATTAAAGCTGAATCACTTTTTTTCGTTTAGTTCTTTAAGGTCTCGTCCACACCACGCCGGTGAAATTTGAAAGCGTAGCTGTATTTCTGTGGTTAGGCCTACCGTTTACACTAATCCGTCACGAAAACGGTTCTCTTCCAAAACGCTCTTCAAACCAGAGGAATTTAACTAAAACGCCGGCTTCGCACTATATGAAAATGACAAGATTTCCTTTTTTGGCGATTTATTCAGAATACGGTCCAGTTATGAAAGCATAAGAAAGGGGTACCTTTTTTCAATTAAAAGTATACGAAAGGAGTACCTTTTCTGTCAAAATGGTATACAAAACTGTAAGGGGTTGGACCTCGGGGCGGAGCCTCCCCGTATAAAACTTTGTAAAGAACCCCTACCCCTACCCCCACCCCCACCCCTCCCGGAAGCGATCTTCACAACAACGAAATGGAATGATCAAATTTTGAAACAAAAACAGTTTAGAAATGGAAAAGATAACCTAGAAATACAGGGATGCATTCGCAAATTATTATTATACAACGAGGTGATCAAGCCCCTGTACATACAGTAGTGCTCAAGTTACGCAATAGTCGAAATTTAAGGATTTGGTTTGGAAAAATGGTTATATTCTTAAGCCTAAAAAAATACGAAGAAGTATGAATAAAGGTAACCTTGCCTTGCTTCAGGTGTGTGTTTCCTTAGTTCCCTTGAGGTTTCCAGGCCGATTTATTGCAATTTAGGTGATTTTTAGAATATATATAGAGGACAAAGCAGTGAAGCTAAAACCTCCTAACTTGCAGTAAATCAGCTTAGAAACCTCCCGAGAACCAAGTCTGGAACAAATCATTGAATTTGGACTGTTGCATAACCTGAGTACTACTGTATGTACAGGGACGCTCATTTGGAATCTTGGGCCACCTGTGATTATACTTTAATTTAGCACAGCCCCCGAGCAGGAGTAATATTTCATATGCGCCAACCCCTGGAGCAAATGTCCGCCTTTTGTCCCGGGGGGGGGGGGGGGGGGGAAGAGTACTGCAAATTAATGAACTTAGTGTTTATCAGATCAAGAGAAACATTTCCGGTCCCCCATTCAAGTAGACTTCTAAAATCTTATTACCAATATACATAATTGGGACCATCGAAAAGGGACTTAGATTCACTAAAAACAGAGTATTCACAAATAAAGCTCAAAAAAGCTGATAAGGCTATGTTCCAATTAGACAAATGCATAGATCCAGAATAGATAGAAATTCATCCGAACAGTAACGCCATCACATGACTCTACTCCACATTAGATAAATGTAGCTGATATACTCAATCATTACAGCTATATTACTTACAGGCAATGTTTACTTTCTTCCACATCAAAATCCTGAAAGTAAATGTTCATCGACCAGCCTTCTGGAATAGGATATGTGGATACATTGTCCGTATTCCTTGGGTAGCTGACAGGATATCCTTCACTGGTCAGAAAGCCGATCTCTGGGCCATATTCTGTTAATACAAAGACGGTTTTCGTATGTTTCTTCAACGTTACAAAACGCACATTTTAACTGACATTTTAGGGGAATGGACAGTTATTAACAAAGACCTAGCAAAAAAATCTCCCAGCTTAATTTAAACCAAACTTGATATGACTTGAAGGATGAGAATTCATGTTTACTTTATTCGATTGTAATATAATAAAGTTGAGTATAGAATGGGATAAAACTGTTCTCATGGATGTCTTCAGAGTTTGGATATCGAGCTTTAGATTTAGCAATTAACTACTTTTCCCGTGTTTAGCCTCATCTAGACACATGAGGGGCCGAGAGAATTCCAGATAGTTACTCAAACCCAACACGCAGGTTGAGGGTTTGCAAAACTGCTGAGAATTCTTTCAACTCCCTAAGTGTTTACGTGCGAATCTAAAACGTGATGAGAAACCGTGTTTACATACGCTCATTTATCTCAGTTATTTTATAAAATCTCTTTTAGAAGTAATTATTTGGCCATTTCTACAAGTCATTGACTCCTGACTCCCAGCATTGTCCAGATGGGAATGGGGAGTATATTGGATTCTGGTTTTTATGGAAAAATAACAGTGTCTCAAACGTTATGGTCAGGATTGAGGGCATTCAAGATATGTCCTTAAGTGCGATCACTGCATAAGATGTCAGTTAAATCATGAGATGCTATGGCCAACGAATAGTCAGAAAGAACTCTTTGATAACAATATGGACAGCATGAAGCTTCACTTTAAGTTATAGCTCCCAACCCGTCGGTTTTAGCAGTACAGGGGCTTAGCGCATCGGACCCAGAGGGCCATCACAGGGCGTTTTCCGGAAGTTTACCTGGGACTGACTCTCAAGCATTGTACTTTATTTGACAAGAGAAGAGAGATTAGGCTAGAAAAAACTCTTACTTGTGAAATTGACTTGGAGTTCTATCACATCTGTTCCATACTGGTTGATGGCCTGGCAGGTGTAGTTTCCATCCTTGTCCAGACGGATGGTTGCGGTGTCTGTTGTATTCACCAGTACTGTAGAGTCCCTTATCAGTGCTGTGTATATGGGAGGAGTTCCTCTGGCTGAACATGACAACATGTCTCCTTGTATTGCTAACAGAGCAGCTGGGAATGTTACCGTTGGTGGAACTAATCGGTTAGAAATAAAAGCCTTTTACCCTTAATGTTTACTGACTGACCATACTTGCTTACATCAATTTTAAACAAATCACATCTTGCTGTAATAGAGGCACAGATTACGTCAAAACGTGGTTTTAGTTGACACAATGATGCACACGTGCATAAATATTTGTGGAGTAAGGTCAAGGTGCGTGCTCAAAACAACCCATGAGAGAATTCTAAAAGGTGGCCAAGACATTGCCTTTAATGGCATTAAAAAGATACTGCATGTCACTTTTAGCGTGCGAACGTACGTGCAGACCTATTTTCGGACGACGTGAGACAACAGAATTTACGAAATCCGTCTACTCTCACAGGCTTGTCTGCTCCCGATATTCTCCGGTTCTATTAATTACTTCTTTTGTCCTCTAGCGAAACATTGTTTTGCCAAGGGAGATCCTGAAACGGGTGTCTATTACCTCTTGCGAAGTTGTCCAATAACGGGAGTTTTATTAATTAAGGGAATCATCGGGGAGGGTAACGAGACAACCATTTCCGGAAAAAGTGCATATTGTTTTTCAGTTACCTTGTATTATTGATGTTTGTATCTGTGCCTCGTTCAGTGCGACATCGTAAACCTTCATTTCCGCAATTTTCCCTTTGAAATATGAACTGCCAAATTTACCCCCCATTCGAACTCTCTGGAAAGCGGTTGCAATCTCATAACCTGTGCCAGTGTTTTGCGAGGCTCTCAAATGTCCGTTGATATACAGCGAGTTATTTCCGCTGTTGTGATCGTAACTTGCTGCAACATGAACCCACTCTCCAGCTGGAAGAACCTCAGTTGTTATAGTAGTCAGTGTTTGTAAAGATTGATGTTTGATGATTCGATTAAAGAATCTGCCGCTGTAAATCCAGATACAGACAGTGGAATCAGAAACTCCGTAGCTGAATAGTGGTCCATCTTGGCCTCCGGGTTGAACCCAGCACATCAGTGTGATTGACAACCGAGTGTCCAGGCCCCCTTTATTCGGAAACTCGATGTAGTTGCTTTCAGTGCCATAAAACGTGTACGCTCCGCCTGCTTCGTTGTAGGGTCCATTTGTAATTACAACATCTCCCAGGGTTCCCCTTAGTTGCCTGTTCTCTTTTTCTGTGGCTTTATAGCGAGCATTCAAGGGGTAGAAGGCGATAGGTTCTGGAACAGCTAAGAGTAAAAATAAACCTTTTTTACATCGCCAGAAATAACATGAAAATACGATAGCAGTAGAAACATTCTATAAGACAGGAATTTCCGAGTTGGTTTTCTATGGTCATTTTAACCCGCCTTTTGGAGTTGACCATTTGGTGTCGAATCTGGTTCTGCACGGGACTCCTATGGTCCTAAAGATAGCTAACGACTGGCCAGGAGGAAAAAGTGAACTTTGTTTCTTGGAGACCCTACCACTCGACACCAGGCTTATGGATGTTATATCATGAACACTTACCTATTATTGGACTAGAACGTATCACGTGACTTGCTCCAAAACTGCCTAACTCCCGATGGCTAGCCTGCGTAGCTGCGGGATTTTCCACGCAAGAGCTTTAGTTTTGGCGGCGAAACCGAGAGTGAACGCAAGTGGCGAAGCCAAGCTACGAGGGAATTGGCGAGGAGTCAAGTTAAATTTCACTCCGTGGGCTTAGGATCACTCGCTCACGAATCCCGCCACCTACGCAGGCTACCCAATGCAGCTTGAACCTGGTAATCTCACTTAGCAAGGAATGGAAGGCCTTTCGAATTTGTGGAGGGAGACAAAGTTTTTGTTAATTGTTCCTTACGTGTTCGAGATAAAACCTCCTTTGGGCACTCACATATTTCAATTGTCTTAAAGGAGGCTATCTAGAGGTAAAATTCGAGAAATCAAAGCTTTGTAGGGCGTGTTGCAAAATTTCAAATTTGTATCGTTTTTCAAGGTCATTATCTATGTCTATAGATATCGTGCGATCGTTATTCATTGTATTGACTGATTATCTGTATCAGCTTCTATCGTCCCCAGCAGTCACTCTGACAGATACACGTCTACTCCCTCTTATCAGTTTTGGTTTTATAATAATAATAATAATAATAATAATAATAATAATAATAATAATAATAATAATAATAATAATAATCGAATATTTCCTCAGGATTGTTTAAGAAATATCTCTCTTCTGTGCCTTAACACGTTCAAAGTTATTATCTCAATCATAAAAGCATCAAAATCCATATCAAATATCATTTCTTACAGGGTGGCACAACAGCTGAGAACTCCATTAGAAATCCTCTGTTTTGAATATGTCTGTCTGAGTGGAATTTTATCAACGCGTATTTTCCAGATACAAGAACTCTCTTTTCAGTCATGTGACCACAGTACTTGCCAAAAACCCGATTCTTCTCATTGGTAATCTGTAAATACTCTCGGCTGCAAAGAAATGAAACGTAAACAAGTGACGTTCTGTAACAAGGATCACTTCAACCTGGAACTCAGATTCTTCGTTCCCCTTGACCAGCACTCAAGAATCGAGTGACTCTGGAAAGTACTTATTAAAAATCCGAAAATATCCCGCTTCCAGTTGAATTGCGCATGCCTTTCTGAAAATCATGTGTTTCAATCGGGTCCCTGTTGTTTTACTTCTGGTCACTTTCATTGTTTTTTTGAAACCAGTCAAAATCGATCCTGCGACGGAACCCCCGAGAATTACTCGCTTGCGCAGTAAGGAGCCGTCTGGAGGTACGAGGATCTTTGTAGAGTGAGCACGCATGCGCATGTCAGTTTTTAACCATTAATTTGAATTTTGTGAGAGGGTAGCCAGTCATATTTATTCATTCAGCCATTTTCCTTATGAGCAGAGTGTGTACCTTACAATGTGTAAGTTAAAGAGTAGGTAAGTGTCACCAACTGTTCTTGTAGTTTCTCTCTTCATTCCCATTAAAAGTTACGTCGCACTATCTACGATTGGTAAATTAATAGTAGTGTTCTTATGCAAATATTGCAAGTGGTTTGGTCGAGTGACTTGTATTCTATCATTCACTAGAACCCGAGTAAGGCAAGTTCAAAAAGTGTAAAGGTCGGCACACCGTCATATTGAGGGATCGTTAAACGGAGACAAACTCCTTCGTGTGTACGCATAGGATCCATGTTGCAGGGACAGTAAGCAAGCTGCTGCACACGAAGAGGATATTGGTTCATTTCCTTGTTATGGCGGGAACAGTTTGCAAGAGCAGTGCTCACGATGCAACCATAAAAACTAGGCTTTGATAGATTGTGCTGGCATAATTGTTGGCATAATTTGTCAATACGGGCACACTTTTGATCGATTTTCCGAAAAAAAACTCTGCTAACATAATTTGCACTTTTGGTCAGTTTTACAGCACAAATTTGTGATTTATTGATCATGCAACCAACTGCTTTGGCGCGAGAGGAATATTACAGGCAAATTTAGGAAACAAAACCAACTTTTTGTCTGCTTATTGTCACATTCATGGGATCTGAGTCCCACAGGAAATGATCAAGGACTCTTTCCATACACTCAACGCATGCGCATATCCAGCTCATTTACCCAAGATGGCGACTGCGACAGCAGGTGCATACAGTGATAGTGATGAGAAGGTTACACCACGTACAGTACATTCATCTCTTGCAAGACAGTGATAGACAGGGAATTTGCTCCTTTCCGCGCTAGCAAAACTTTCACACTTTCACTGCGATGGCAGGGAATGAAGCAAGGAATTAGATCCAGGGCTCTTATATGCAGTTTTATACTCTGAGCTGATCGAAAAGGTGAGTTTCTCAGGGTCGAAAACAAGACTTCAATTTTGCACTGTGAATGAATAATAATATGTGCTCGCGCTATTTGAACGTGTAAGCTTTTGTGTTTGTTCTGTAAAGAAAAGTTATGAAAGAAAACTCTTTACTTTGGTATCGAGTTAGTTTGAGAGTTTCCCAAACAATGCTTAATTATAACCAAACCCTGTTTTTGATAGTTTCTTCTTGCTTTTGTTTGTTTGGCGAGTTTGCAAAAGTTTTTTAAAGGAAAGTCTGACGCGTACATAAGTAGCTCATTTGCATAGTGCAGCGCGTACAGTTTCAAATCCGAGTCGGTGTTTTCAATTGTCAACAAATCTTGACAAAGATTTCTCTCGTTGTCTTTTGCGCTGAGATCCTGCAACAATTTTCACCAATGCCAAAAAGGCTACTAACATCATGTGTATTTCTTTAACACAGCGAAATTTTAGACAAGGACAAGGAGTTTTGATAACTCAACCAACGAAATCGAAATCGTTTTTCGCGTTGATTAAAGACGGAAAGCGTTATCGTAACTTTGCTGATTATTTCTGCTGTATTCACATATTAATTATTCAGCTAAGCTTTTAATATGTCCTCAAACATTTATCAACCTTGAACATATTTAAAAACTAGAGATATTATATCAGATCGATTTACGTTTTCACAGGAAAGTGGGGAAGTCCAATTTGTCATGTTTTACTGACTGTACGAAACACGCATCGGCGGGCGCTCTTATTCATCAACAACAGACAATTTATTGGATTTTTACACAAACAAAACTGAGCAGCATCTACAGACATAAACTTTATTGTCAGTTATTGGGCCTTGATAAAACATCAAGCATTGCTTACCATTCAGGCGAAACTCAAACTTGCAATTACTTTGTTTTACTTTTCGGTCAAGATAGACTCTGGCAAAATCCTCGCAAGCGTGTGGCAAGAGGAGGGAAACTTTGAAGTCCTGAAACGGTGCTATATCCAAATATATCCAACTGGTTTTTTTGCTGTGTTATGGAAAAGCAGTTAATCTTTAACGTATGTGAAACTTAGAATGGAGCAATGTGGAGCTCTTGTAAAAGAAGCAGCGGAACACAACTTGGTCAGCGATATAAAGTGGGACATAACTAAATACGGCACTGTCTTACCTCACTCAAACTGGAGCAGCTAACCACGAAAATACTGAAGCAAAATTCCAACAGACATATTGATTTGTGGGCCAAAAGCATCAAACATTTCGCGAATTTCGGACGCCATTTCCCCACGTTATATCTGCAAAAATCCAGGCAGCATGTACGCGCGTGTGCTGCACATGATGGTGCAATTTGTTCTACAAACAGAAAAATTGTCCCGTATCATAGGGACAGCCCCAATACTAGAATTAGCGCGTGCTTACGGTCTCTGTCCTTGATTATGGCTCGTGATATCCCTTAGTGTATGCCAATCTGAAGAATCTAAATGACTATCTTTCCTCACAGTTTCTATTAACACTTGATCATTAAAAAAATAATGATGACGATAAAAATAAAATATATATACATATCAAAGGACCCTAGTCTGCCTCTGCCATTTTCAATGCCATCGAAATTATTGATATTGCATGCAGAAGCGAAATCTTTTTGCTTTACCGTAAGTTGCGTTCGATCCTGAAAGTATGTTTAATTATCTTTAGTAGTTTCATGGTGATTTCCTTCGTTTCGACATGCTGCGAATAAAATATAATAGCCAAACCCTCACATGTAAGCAAAGACAAAGGTGTTGTTGATTAGGGCCCCTTAACTTACAGCTATAATTTAGTTTCAGAATTTTTCGTCCTTGTTACTAAAAGTTACTCAAATTGGAAAGCATTCAATTATTACTTGGTGATAAAACGAAGGAAATTCAGCCTTACGCCACTTTAAGACCGGGAAGTTGTTGAAGGAACTGAACACATGCTGACAGCTGAAAAGGTTCCTCCTATACAACTTACGTTCAAATAATCAGATTAATACAAATGTGACTTCCCTTGAAAAAAAAGAAAAATAAGAAAAACATTCTGTGGAGAAAGTGATGCAGATCACTGGACCTCTCCCTACATTCACAACTTGTTAACACACTAAAAATCGATACTTACTCGCAAGATATACTATCCTCCAGGTAAAGTTTGTTAATGGTAACATTAATCACCATGCCTTGCGGAATAGGAACCGAGGAAATACAATCTGTATTGTTTGGGTAATCATTAGGATATCCGGGACTTCTGAGTGTATTTTCAATCACTGGACCACACCCTGCATGTAACAAATCAAAATAATAAAAAGACACAGTTGATATCGACGGGCTAGTTTTATTCCCTGCAACTGTTTTTTTTTTTTTTTTTTCATTGACCCTGAAGAGCCGCATTGGGGGGAATGGTTAATTAAGACATTTATTTTAATACTTATTTATTAATTTTAATTTATTTCTCTAACTTTCTTGTGTCAGATTCGAAAACCTTCAAGTGCCTATCAAGCCACTTCAAGGCACCAAAACACACAGATTCCTTCATCCTTCATAATGAGGTAGTCATTTATCTGAGATATAGGTATGGATGTGAGGTTCATTCGATCCTTCGATTCCTGTAAGACTTTTTGTAAATCCGCTGACCAGTGTGTTAAGGATTCACAGTCGAGTGCACCGCGCGATACAATTTATTTATCAAGTGATTTGTTTCAGTAGCAAAGCTTCTTATTCGTGGATCGTTTATATGCTCAACAATGTATGTCTTTTTTTTGTTTTTGTTTTTAACTTAAAGTTGCCACCGATAAACCAATTCAATTGTTGTTGTTTTTTTTTCCATGACCTGGAGGAAAACATCACTTTGTTATGCCATCACGCGCCATCACGTGCCATCACATGCCATTAGATGTCATTGCAAATTGCTTCCAGAGAAACGTCAGGTGAATTAACAAAATGAGAACATATCAGAAGGATTGTGAACGTGAAACAAATGC
The DNA here is from genome assembly GCF_042242905.1 of Orbicella faveolata. Lineage (NCBI taxonomy): Eukaryota > Metazoa > Cnidaria > Anthozoa > Scleractinia > Merulinidae > Orbicella > Orbicella faveolata. Next base: position 9,140,594 of record NW_028301554.1, read on the forward strand.
ATGCAGGCAGATTCCTCCCTCCCCGCGGGAAGGGATACGTACACCCTCCCTTCGTCTGTTATCACTTACCATAAGTTTGTGTCAAATAGTAGCCACAATTCAGTATGCATGGAGGGTGACAAATGGTTTTTGTGTGATTTGTGATGTCCCCAAAATTAGTAGGGTGACGCGTGATTGAGATCAAATTAGCCGCGTGACATGGGACAGGACATCACAACGTCATGCCTGCTTTGCTATTTTACAGGTACGTGATGCGTGATTTACCACGTAGATTTCCTTGATAGGTGAATGTTTTTGGACCTAGAAGGATACCATTCATTCAAAGTAAATAGAGTCTTAATAAAGATCGATATACCGTAGAAGACGTGACATCATTTTCTCTTTTTATTTCTGAAAGAATGTCGTCCCAAACGGCTGAACTGAAGAGACATTAGTGTTTGGAATCATTTTACGCCACCCGAGAAGACGCTTCTGCAAGCAATGACCTCCTACAGAGAGAAAACATCTGTGTACCACATGCACTTAATGAAGGTCGTCATAAAAACCCAGCTGAATTCAAAAGCCACGTTATGTCCTTCACAGACATAAAAACAGTTGTCAAATAGCAAGGGTGCATTAGATGTCTTCTCAATTCGTATTTGATTGCGTTATAGGGGAAGGAAATAGCATGCGGGTGGAGCTAGCCGAGAGAGTTCTGGAGAGGTAAAAACCCCTCCCTGCTTGGCTCACTTCGCTCGCCTTCTTTTTTCACGGATGCAGACCAGATCTCCCAGTATGCCGGACGGTCACCACTTCTATTTTGGCCGATAATTGGCATTTTCGGTGTAATGCCGATGCTGCGATTGAATCGGCGTTTTTAGGGTCAAGAAGATAAACTTACTTCTTTTGACATGATGCGTGGTTTGTGAAAAAATTCTCCGTGATGCGTGATTTGATAGAAAACTTCAGCGTGACGCATGATTGGTCCCCCCCCCCCCGCCCCCCTTGCAACCCTCACCATGGGGTTAATTTCAAAATATATTATTTTCTCACCTCCTTTTATTACGAAACCCTTTACATCAGTTCCATACTTGTTAGTGGCCACACAGGTGTAGTTACCTTCTTGGTATAATTTACTGCTTGCAATGTTTGTTGTGTTCATCACCACTGTAAAGTTCCGTATCAATGCTATGTATATGGGAGGGGTTCCAGTGGCTGAACATGACACTTGGCTCCCTGGTTCTACTCTCACCGCAGCATCTGAAACAATCTTGGGTGGCACTAGTGAAGTAATGTTTTAATTCAGTTGGCGCTTAAAGATTTTTTACTAATTATTAAAAACTGGATCATTGGATAATGCAATTCAAAAGTTTTCATTGGCTTAGCAATCATGGTAAATGAGCAAATGTGGTGGGCGTACGCGTGAATTTTTTGGGCCTTTTTACTTTTATCTTAGTTTAGTTTCTATATTTTGGGGGCGTTTTTATTAAAACAATTATCCCACTTGCGTTTGTTGGATATAAGATGATTATAGCCAACTCGGCGCTCTGCGCTTCGTTGGCTGTCTACCATCTCATATCCAACACGCTCTCATGGAATAATTCTTAAATAGCCCATGCAGTTCCGACTTGACCTAGACTTCACAAGTGAGTAAAAATAAATGCACTGTTTCTGACTTGTGTTCCTGTGTCTTTTTTAGTCGTTTAGGAGGGATCTGAATGAAGCGAAGACGGTTTACATTTCGAATATTATCTTGTCTGCCGCTTTATAATTTATGACGCTACGTCTCGAGTTTCCATGATCGTAGTTAATGACGATAATGGAAACTTGAGACGTATTCGGAGCATCAGACTTATTTTCGGACGACCCGAAACAACAGAAATGAAGAAATCCGTCTACTCTCACAGGCTTGTCTGCTCTCGATATTCTCCAGTTCTATTAATCATTTCTTTTGTCCTCTAGTGAAACATTGTTTTGCCAAGGGAGATCCTGAAACGGGTGTCTATTACCTCTTGCAAAGTTGTCCAATAACGGGAGTTTTATTAATTAAGGGAATCATCGGGGAGGGTAACTAGACAACTATTTCGGGAAAAAGTGCATATTGTTTTTCAGTTACCTTGTATTATTGATGTTTGTATCTGTGCCTCGTTCAGTGCGACAGCGTAAACCTTCATTTCCGCAATTTTACCTTTGAAATATGAATTGCGAAATTTACCCCCCATTCGAACTCTCTGGACAGCGGTTGCAATCTCATAACCTGTGCCAATGTTTTGTGAGGCTCTCAAATGTCCGTTGATATACAGCGAGTTATTTCCGCTGTTGTGATCATAACTTGCTGCAACATGAACCCACTTTCCTGCTGGAAGAACCTCAGTTGTTATAGTAGGCAGTGTTTCAAAAGAACTGTGTTTGACGATTCGATTAAAGAATTTGCCGTTGAGAATCCAGATACAGACAGTGAGACCTGAAACTCCGTAGCTGAATAGTAGTCCATCGGGGCCTACAGGTTGAACCCAGCACATCAGTGTGATTGAGAACCGAGTGTCCAGGCCCCCTTTATTCGGAAACTCGATGTAGCTGTTTGCGGTGCCATAAAACATATACGCTCCGCCTGGTTCGTTGTAGGGTCCGTTTGTAATCGCAACATCTCCCAGGGTTCCCCTTAGTTGCCTGTTCTCTTTTTCTGTGGCTTTATAGCGAGCATTCAAGGGGTAGAAGGCGATAGGTTCTGGAACAGCTAAGAGTAAAAAATTAAATATTATTTACATCGCCACAATTAATATGAAAATACGACTGAAGTAGAAGCATTCTATAGGACAGGAATTTCCGAGTTCTCTATGGTCATTTTAACCAGCCTTTTGAAGTTGACCATTTGGTGTCGAATCTGCTTCTGTACGGGACTCGTACGGTCTTAAAGATAGCTAACGACCGGCCACGAGGAAAAAGTGAACTTTGTTTCGTGGAGACCCTACCACTCGACACAAGGTTTATGGATGCTAGGTCATAAACACCTTCCTATTATTGGACTAGAGCATATCACGTGACTTGCTCCAAAACTGCCTAACTCCCAATGGCTAGCCTACGTAGCTGGAGAATTTTGCGTGCGAGAGCTTTTGTTCTGGCGGCGAAACAGAGAGAGAACGCGAGTGGCGAAGCCAAGCTAGGAGGGAATTGGCGAGGAGTCAAGTTAAATTTCACTCGTGGGCTTAGGATAACCCGCTCACGAATCTTGCCACCCACGCAGGCTACCCCATGCAGCTTGAACCTGGTACTTTCACTTAGCAAGGAATGGAAGGCCTTTCGAGTTTGTAGAGGGAGACCAAGTTTTTGTTAATTGTTCCTTACGTGCTCGAGATAAAATCTCCTTTGGGCACTCAAAAATTTCAGCTGTCTTAATGGAGGCTATCTCGATGCAAAATTCGAGAATTCGAAGCTTGGTAGAGTGTGTTGCAAAATTTCAAATTTGTATCGTTTTCAAAAGTCAGTACCTATGTCTATAGATCGTTATTTTATTGCAGAGCGTGCGATCGTTATTTATTGTACTAATTGATTCTCCATATCAACTTCTATCGTCCCCAGCAATCACTCATACAGATACACGCCTACTCGCCCTTGTCATTTCTGGTTTTATAGTTGTTCAAGAAATATCTCTTTTCTGTGCCTTAACACGTTTTAAAGTTATTATCTCAATCATAAAAGCATCAAACTCCATATCAATTATCATTTCTTACAGCGTGGCAGAACAGCTGAGAACTCCATTAGAAATCCTCTGTTTTGAATATTGCTGACTGAGTGGAATTTTATCAAGACGTAATTTCCATATACAAGAACTCTCTTTTCAGTCATGCGACCACAGTACTTGCCAAACACCCGATTCTTCTCATTGGTAATCTGTAAATAATCTCGGCTGCAATGAAATGAAACATAAACAAGGGACGTTGTTTAACAAAGGGTCATTTCAACCTGGAACCCAGATTACTCGTTTCCCTACTAGCACTCGAGAATCGAGCGACCCTGGAAAGCACTTATTACAAATCTGAAAATATCCCGCTTCCGGTTGAAACGCACATTTCTAGCTGAAAAACATGTGCCTCAATCAGGTTCCTGTTGTTTTATTCTGGTCGCTTTTATTGTTTTTTTTTAAACCAATCAAAATCCATCCTGTAACAGAACTCTCGAGAGTCATTTGCTTGCGCAGAGTTGAGCGAAGAATCAAGAAACAAGCTTGGAGATCACTGGAAAGTGCATCACGCACGCGCATGTCATATTTATTCGTTCAGCCATTTTCCTTATGAGCAGAGTGTGTACTGAAAAGTCGCATAACTTCCAACTTGGCAATGTGTTAAGTTAAGTTATAGAGTACGGTAAGTGTAACCGACTGGGCTATTGTAGTTTCTTACTTCATTCTCATTAAAGTTGCGTCGCACTATAAAAACTGAGTAAATTTATACTAGTGTTGTTATGCAAATATTGCAAGAGGTTTGATACAGTGACTTGTATTCTATCATTCATCAGAACCCAAGAACGGCAAGCGCGAGAAGTGTAAAGGTCGGCTGGCACACACTAATCACATGTTGCGGCATCGTGAAGCAGAGATCAGCCCCTTGGCATGTACGCATAGAACCCATGTTGCAGGGACAGTGAGCAAGCTGGTGCACACGAACAGGATATTGGTTTATTTCTTTTTTATAGCGGGGAGAGTTGGCAAGAGCAGTGCTCACGATGCGGAAATTAAAACTGGGGTCATTACGTCCCTTCTTCCTTCCCGACGAATTCGAACCAGCTGAATTTCATACAACATTTTGCGTTGTCTCGCAATATAAATAAATACATAAGTTAAAAGTGAATGACAATATTAAGAGAGGATGCCACCTCAGCCTTAGCTGGTTTCCACGCACGTTCTCTATCCTGGTAGAATTGGAATTTATAATGTTGGTTTTAGTGGAAGAAGGAAAGCCAGAAATGCCGGATAAAAACCCTCAGAGCAAGGCGAGAACCAACAACAAACTCAACTGACATGTGGCACCTGGCCGGAATCAAACCCCATCCAGTAGTAATAGATGGGTTCGACAAATGCTGGCAAACTTTTTGCCGCCTCGCCTCGCCTCGCTGGCCGGCTTGGCTCGCCTCGGCGGCAAAAAATTTGCCAGTATTTGTCCAACCCATCTATTACTACTGACGGCGCATGCCACAGTCTGATGTCGAACACCCATTTGAAAACTTGCCTACTCTGGTTATAAATTGTATCAAGCACGCCACAAGAAACGCTTTATCAAGAGCACCCCTCCAAAGCGTGGTAAAAAGCCCCCGATTATTGATTATCAAAATGGGATTGTGGAGATGTATGTCGCGTGCGAAGGGGTGGAGGAGCGGGCGGAAAAAAGGGGCAGGAGGTCTATCAGATGGACCTTTTCCAGGAGGCTGGGCACTAATAACACTCCTTCTATCACGGAAAAGTTCAGGTAACGCGTCCACTCGGCGTTCTATATTCATTACATCTACGCTTATGTAATAGTAAACGTCGAAACGGGCTTGCAAATGGTGTATTATAAACGGCACAGGGGCTCACCTTGGATGAACAGCTTTGCAAATGCAGAAACCTGGCTGAATGCGCAGGAAACAGAACGGTTAAATACTGACAGCATGGAGCGCCCGAAAACCAAATGGGCGTTTGTAAAGTTTTCTAACAGCCAAGTGAAGGTCGTGCTTGACAGGCAGCCAATGTTAGGAACAGGCCCCTTGCCAGACTGGTTGCGCAACCTCACCCACGGCCGCGAAATGGTAGCGCTGGACACCTTTGATGACAACTTGTGTCTCTGGCGCTGCATAGCCGTACATCGGAGGGGGGCCCTGATCGGAGCACACGGGCAATGAGAGAGCTAGCCCAAAGTTTTCTGAAACAAAGGTACATCTTAAAAACGTCGCTAGATGCGTTGGATAAAGTCGTGATGTTCCTCAATCAAGAGAAACCTGTCGCAGAGTGGCTTGGGATCAGAGTCTATGAGCCCGAGCGCTAAGAAAACGGCGAAACCGTATGGCATTTAAGAAAGAATCCTTCAGACCAGCTGCAGAACATAATGACGATTGGAATTTATGACGGACACGAGTTTTTGATAAAAGACATCAAGAAGGTAGCCAGCCTGTATGCATGCGCAGATATCCAAGCGCACTTTACAAAAACCTGCCATCTTCAAAGACACAGCAAAAACTGCGCGCAAGGGAAAACGGTTATCATTTGCCCCAACGAGAGAGTCGAAGCCCTGCAGACCACTTATGAGAGAGTTTTTTACGGCAAACTCCGAGCTTCGGCGTCATCGATCCGCTGGCTAGAGCGAGCAAGCAAGCAGCTGGTCCGTCATATTCACCACGCGTTATGTGGTCACGGAGGCGAGCAGTGGATTGAGGGAGCTGCGGTTGATGGACATGACTCCAAGACAAACCCGGTGTTCCAATATTACGGCTGCCGCCGCTGTTTTCTAAACAGCCGAGAAGAATTTATCAACCACGGCCACTCTCGAGAAAACCGTTTTCTCGCGACGGCTACAAGGATGCAAGCCCTGAGAGAAGCTGGCTACAGCGTCATCGAGAAATGGGAGTGTGAGGTAAGAAAAACCCACGAGACCCTGCCACAGCAAGAAACGAAAACGTATCCACACGCAATTTTTTATGATTTTGAATCGTGGCTCGATAAAAGCCAGAGAAACCAAGTGACGAAAGAGCTCGCGTACAAAGATGTCCACGTCCCCATCACCGTGAGCATTGGCGACACGCTGGAACGAGAGCCCACGCACACCTGCAATGCAAACAAAAAAGAGCTCATTAAAAAATTCATGGCAGAGCTAGAGAGGTGCAGTGCAAAAATCCGAGCGCAAGTCAAAGCCCAGTTCATGTCGGAAGATAGCCACTTGTTAACACGAAAAGGGCGCAGGGCGATCGCACAATGGTGCGACCAGGTCCCCGTTCTCTGGTTCAACAGCGGACGTTATGATCTGAACCTGATAAAAGACCATTTTGTCGAGCTGCTGGCTAATATAACGGCCAACGTGCAAGTGGGGAAAAACGCGAACACGACGATGTTCATGAAGACTAGCGGCTTCTGCTTTGTAGACCTCATCAACTATCTAGGGCCGCCTACGACCTATGACAAGTGGGTCAAAGCCTCCTGAAGTGCTGATTTGAAATGCCACATGCCTTATGAGTGGTTTGATAGTCCTGACAAGCTAGATTTCCCAGCCTGGTATTCGCGTTTGAAAGGCGAATTCGTTCTCAAGCTCTCAGAATGGAGAGAGTGCAAAAAGGTCTTCAAAGAAAAAGGGATGCGCACGTTCGCCGACTGGCTGCGTTATTACAACGACCGCGACGTGGGGCCGGGGTTAGAAGTCCTGGAAAAGATGTGCGCCTTTTGCACAGCCAAAGGCATCGACATCTTAAAAGATGCCGTCAGCCTACCCGGCGTGAGCCTGCATTACCTGCTGAGAGGCACAATTGAGCGCGGCGCCAAACTGTACAGCCCCGACAAAGAAGTATACGGAATGTTCAAAAAAGCCTGGTGTTCACGCGATACCACGAAGCGGGTGTGACGCGCATTAGATCGCACCAGTACGCGCGTCTGCGACTGTGCAAGCGCATCATAGGTTACGACGCCAATGCATCTCTCGAGAATGTTGAAAGACATGCCCTGTGGAAAAGAAAAGGTCGTGCATTACGACGAACCGGCCAAAGCCGCGCCAAGCTTTACAGAACGCCTGAAAACCGGAAGTTGGTTTGGATTCGCGGAAGTAGACATTGAAACCCCAAAAACGCTGTGGGTGAAGTTTGAAGAAATGCCGCCCTTCTTCTTCACTAAGCAGATCCGCGACGAAGCAGTGCCCCAACACATGAAAGATTACACAGCACGCACCAGAAGAACAAGAGGCGATGGCAAAAAGCTGGTGGGAGCATTGTCAGCGCAAAAGCTGCTGCTGTATGCGCCACTCTTGCACTGGTATGTCACGTATGGTGCAGTCATTACAGCCGTGCACCGCACGATCGGCTATCAGGCGAGGAAGATCTTCACCTGGTTTGTGGTGCAGGTGACCGAAGCCCGCCGGACCAGAGATGCAGACAAGAGCAAGGCCCTGCTGGCCGAGGTGTACAAGCTACTCGGCAGCAGCGCGTATGACACGACACGCGTACAACGCGCGTGGTGTACACGAAGGATGAGAAGGTGGTGGACAGGGCCCTGCGAAGTGCGCTTTTTAGCGATCTGGAGGAGATGGGGGAAGCCTATGAGCTGCAAAGCAGGAAGGCACGCATCATGATCACTCGCCCGTTCCAGATCGGCATCGCGGTGTATCAGCTGGCCAAGCTGAGGATGCTCGAATTCTATTACAACTTCTTGGATCGGTATCTCGACCGCCGTGACTTTGAACTCATTCAGATGGACATAGACAGCAAGTACATTGCCATCTGTGCTGATCGGCTTGAGGACATCGTTTGGCCAGATCAGCGGGCGGAATTCGAGGCAAAAAGGAAAGAGTGGCTGGCTTAGGACAAGTGGAGCGGAAGCAAACCAGGCCTGTTCAAACGCGAATGCGAAGGCAGTCTGATGATCGCGCTATGTGCGAAGTGCTATTTTGTTGACAAAAAAGACAGTGAAAAAAAAGAATTTCAGCACAAAGGGCATGTCAAAGAGGCAGAATCTCAAGACCTGGCAGAGTTTCAATGCGGCCCTCGACGGCACCATCGATAGAGCTGAAAATAGAGGATTCCGTGTGGTTCACTCTGGTGGAGCGATGCGGATGGTCACTTATGAGCAGCAGAAGCTGGGGCTGAGCACGTATTATGACAAACGCTGGGTGCTGCCAGATGGAATCAACACGAAGCTGATTCAATTTCACATGGCATAAGCAGATGGAAGCTGAGTGTTTGGTGGGACAACCAAGAGTTCTTCGCACACAAAACCCTGTTTAGGACCCTCATGCAAATAATATAAAACAGGCTCGTCTGACCGGGCCACACACCTTTCAAGCATGAAGACTTTCAAAGACCAGATTGGATCTGTAGCTCTTTTAGTACCGCCTTCGAGTTTACCAGACTGGTAGAGATAGCAAATATTCACGTTGGAAGGAAGTTTTTTTTCGTCCACACCAACAGGTCTTGATTCTGGAGTGGAAGGTTTTGCTGAAACAACCTTGCCTTTGATTGCCACAGCAGGCTTTTTGCCAGTCAAGCGAGTGACTTCGCCGTTAAGAGCGGTAACAATGTCGGGGAGCCTTTTGACCCAGGCAGTCGACTGCTGACCAGAAGGCAGCAGCATTTCTACAGCATACATCGGCGAGCGTGCGGTTGAATTTAAGGACGCCCGTGACAAATAGCTGTTTTGTGGTTTTCCTTTTCTTTGGTCACACTTCCCACGAACTCGCGCCGAGGGTCGGCCTGCAGCAGCTGAGGCCACGTCAAACGGCTGCGCTTGTAAATCGACTGAAAAACTATTGCAACCTCCTCAGAGTCTTTGGAGATAAGAGGCTCTGCCTCTTTGTAACAGCTGCCGACGTCGACAACAGTAAGCGTGTATTTATAAACTTTGCGGCCACGAGGGAGCTTGTCATGAGGCAGAAAAAGAAGGTCTGCTTGGTGGACCGCGTTAGACGATGATACGTCGAATTTGGGCTGTGGAATGTATCGCGGTGCGAAGAGATAGATCTGCCAAAGGGCTTGTTTGATGAGCCACTCCTTGGCGGTTTCTTCAGCGACTTTTGCGCTGTCCGATAATTTTTTGATGGCAGCGATGCCTTTCCAGTAGCCCTGGGGGCTGTAGTAGACTTAAGCGAGCTTAGCATCCATTTATTTATTACACCATCACCTTCAAAGAAAACGGAAAGCCGCGTAGCCGAGAGCGAGTGCGCTGCCGCCCACAAAAAGTAGCTCGCTTTGTTTCTGCTGCTCACTGGGCTGATAAGTCAGCGAAGCGAGGCTCTTTAAGCAGGGTGATTTGCTTGTCTGGGTGGGCCTGGTTATAGAGTTTGAACGCGTAATCGGTGTTTGTGAAGTTCTGCTTCGCCTGCTCTTTGATTTCTCTGTTGATTTCAATCCAATCAAGAAGCTTGGTGTGGTCGCGCGTGTATTTGGCCATAGCGGCTTGATAAGCTTCAAGGGCTTTATCATGTCACATTTTCTCTGCCAACACGGCCTTCCCGTTGTCTCCAGAAAGACATTTGGAGAGATAGTTGCCGCCGGAAAAAGCAGCGGTGTTAAGAATCGCACCCCCAATCATCATCGCAATGGTAGCCATTGTATGTGTGTAAAAATGTTTTTTCAATTATCGTATGGTGGCGGTGGGGTTTCGTACGGAGGAGGCGGACAGCCTTTGTCCGGTGATGGAAAGTGTTCAGTATCAAGAGTCTCAAAATCAGAGTCCTCGTACTCGGTGTCCTCGTTAGGATACCTCCAAATAATATATGACATCCCAGATATCATGAGATATCATGTATGCAAAATGTAGTAACGTAACAGTTGAGAGGGCTTTTAGTAAAAAGAACGTGCCATTGGTATGATAACAATATTTTTTTTCGAAACCGAGGTTGGAGGGATTTTTTGTCTTCAAGGTAATCCTTGAGTGCGATGCTGCTCGCCAAGACGGCCGTAAATTTTGCATAGTTCATGACATTGTCACTGGGGTCGGCAGTAAAGTTCTCTTTTACCACCTTTTTCGCAATCCAGCCGATGCTGGGGGTTAAGCCGGTGAGAACGGCTGCATCCATGATCGTTTTAACGAGCTTGGTGTCTGACATCGTATAATGTGCGTCATTTTTATTTTCAAATATCAATCCATTGGCCAGAGCCCTCTTCTTTGGACCAGTCGAGGCAGCTGCGTATCAACAGCATTGCTTTCAAAAGTAGAAGCAGGGGCTTGCATCTCGGCGGCTGGTTGAGGCGTAGCAGGCTTTAGATTGAAAACGTTTTTATCTCCTCTCGTTTGTAGTAGATGCCAATGACGGAAACCACGATGCTGATTATACTGAGCCACTGAGTCATGCTTATAACGTTTTTTGTGTCCTCCTTGGGTGCCTCATCAGTCGAAGCATTGACCTTTTCGCTTTCACTGAAAGGAGGAACGAGACTGGCGGCTTCAGCGGCTTTTTTCTGAGCTTCGCACGCCTCTTTTGTTTTTGCAGCGGCATGTTTGCCTGAGGCCATCCTTTTCGGGTTTTTCGCAGGCCGTGTGGTTAGTATTTTTGAAGTCACCTATTGTGTAATATCAGTCTGTGGCTCAGTTTCTGAATCTGCCATTATTATATTTTTAAAACATATTTAATTGATAAATTACTGACCAATCCTGACTATTACTGATAAATCCTGACTAATTTTTCAGCAGTTTACTCAACAATGGGTGCTTCAGTTGGACTAAAATCGATATGTTTCGTTGTGATGAGCGCCGTGTTGGCTACCATGAGCAGCCGCCCACATCTCAACGTAAGACTTCCGACAAGGGTGGACAACTCTTTGGTGATAATGCAATCTTTTTTCAGATCATTCTTCAGAGCTTCAGCGTCTTTAATCTGCACAAACATCCCAACCGCCCTTGTGCACAACAACATAAAGCTTTCAACAAAGGTTTCAGTGGTCTAGGTGCCCACATAAGTCTCGTACCTTTTGTAGTACTTTTCAACCTCTTTAGCTTCCATGCGCTTAACCCTATCTTGTGTCAGCTCCACGCCGATGGCTTCTTTTGATTTTCCTGTAGAAACTAGAATTACAAGCTCTTCTCGGAGGGCCGGGATGTCTGGCTGAGCAATAGCATTTCCACCGCTTGCGGGCTCAATTTCCAGCATCTGGGTGATTTCTTCCATAGCTTTTGTTTCATCAGCCGTAAGATCCGCCATTTAGTTATCCTTTTTCTTTTTCAATTCTAAAATTTAATCTCGTAAGGGTGGCGAAGAGAGAACACCAGGTGGGATAACTTGAGCTCTTTCAACCTCCCAATCAGCTGCTTGAGGTCATCTTGCGAAAGCTCTCCCGCGTTTGTTCAAAAGCCGCCCTTGTGGTCTTGGCCGAAGGGGTGTAAAACAGCACGATGGCAGCCACATTTTTACGGAACGGTTTTGCGATGCTGGAGAGCTGCTGGGTCAGCACCCACACGCTGATGTGCACGTGGCGGGCAGAAAAGCCGAGTTTCACGAGCTCGCCAGTGCACCCCTTCACGTCTTTGGAGGCCGCGCAGTCGTTGAGGATTATCAGCGTGTTGGCGCTTTCGAAATACGTACGTATCGCTTTCAACCAAAATTTAACCCTATGCTGCTCGCAGCTGACCATAAGCAGCCGCAGATCTCTTTTAGCGAAGCGGAAAAGCGTCTTGTTGTGGGCGAACATCAGGCAGATGAGCGCCATGTAATCGAATTTGCCACAAAAAGAGCCATAGAGCTGGTTCACGAGGAACCGCGTTTTGCCTGAGTTGCTCGGCCCCACGATGAGCGCGTTGAACGGAATATTGCCGGGGTCCATTTTATTTTTCAGATTTCTTTCCAATCAATACTGCACAGATTCTAGCTGTCTTCCAAGGATGCTAAACTGGGCGTCGGAAATCACGAAGATATGGCAATACACGTCCCCCGAGCCAGTGCTCTTCCGCTCGATTTCTAGCTGAACGCGGTCGTTTGTGTTCACAAGCCGCGTGCTGCTGCCGTGCATCGTTTGGTTGGCCATGGAGCGCAGGTCGATCAGCAGCCCGAACTGGTTGCCAGTGTAGAACTTTTTCAGCATCTTTTGTTCGGTTTTGCTTTATTCTTTCACAAAGAAGCGGCTGGCCTCTTACCACATATCCTTGCTTTCGATGCCTTCGTTGTACAGCATGTTCGTCAAGCCGTTGATGGTGACGCTGACCTTGGTGATGTCAGGGAAGATATATTTTTCCGAGTCCCGTTGGCCTGCGGCATAGGGCTCCACGAAAAGCAAGAGGATCCCTTTCATGGGCCATCTCTGGACATCGACTTTTACGTTCAGCCGCAAATCCATGCATTTTTTAAAGGTCAACATTTTGTGGCGCATCACGTGGTCATAAGCAAACTCTTTACCAGCCTCATTCATTCTGAGCGCCTCGGCTCCGAGACATTTTTTGCGTATCATTTCGTACTCGAGCTGGATGTTGGTCAGGATGTATTTCAGCTTGGTGGGGTCCGAGCCTCTGTCTACCTGTGCAGCAGGGGCGAGCGTCACTTCGAAAATGAGGTCGTTGTACAAGGCCTGGGGGTAGAAAATGCCGTGGTTGGTCAAGGTCTGGTGGTCGAGCCTGATGTAGTACTTGGTTCCGAAGATTTAGTTCAGCGTTTTTTCAGGTTCGGCATCCGTTTTTTGTCCCCGGCTTTATAGCATATCTTACACAAGACTTCGCTCTGGATCCCCTCCGGCACCATGTTGTCGCGCCGTTTGACCGGACGAAACAGGTCTTCAAACGTTTCGTAGATGTTGTACCCCACAGTGTGGTGCCCTCAAACTCCACGACCAGCTTGTCGACCAGCGCCCGCGTAACGTTCAGAACGAGGAAGTTGTTGGCTTGCCTGCCCTCCAGGTCGATGTCAAAGCGCAGCGCCAGGGAGCCGGGCACCAGCACGTCGTTTTCGTTCAGGTCTGACACCAAAATGTACAGGGTGTCGCTGGGCACGGCTTCGGTGCATCTGAAGGTGATGCGTTTGACAGCGCGTGGCGCCTTCATGGCCCCCAAAGATTTCGCCAAGTATGGTGGAAGTAGCACGTCTGGGATGTCACCCGGGTTTTTGTCATCATCGGTATACATTCTTGCTCAAACAACTTCGTATAACCAGCCGAGATTATTTAATCAAGGACATAATTGAAATACATTGCAATGTCAAAAGGCGGCTTTGAAAATCCTGCTTATGACCCTGATGATGACTGGTGGGAGGACGATGATGATAATACGGGCGGCAGCGCAGTCTCCGCCTCCACGCCTGGCCCTAATGGTGAAGAAGAAATTCAAATGCAAACAAAGCAGCACGAGAAAAGCGGGCAGCCAGAAGCTTCTTGTACAGAAACATCCTTTGGCGTGCCGACACTGAGTGAACAAGCCCGGGTTGCTGCAAAGGATTTATTTCCAGACAAGAGCTCCAGCGAGCTTGAGGTATCGTACAACTTAAAAGGCAGACTTCAAGTTAAAATGTTTGGAGTTGGCAAAAAACTCTATCCCCTGACGACCACAGAAAAAAGCACAGGTCGACAGCAGATCAATAAAAAACTTCCGAAAGAAATAAAAAATGCTCTCGGGTCGTCTAAATATGAGAAAGTCCAACAAACTATATACGAAAAACGAAAAGAATTAAAAGAGGAGCAATATGTGGCTTTACAAAAAGAAAAAGGAAAAAAAAATGGATGAAATAAGAGAATCCATAAGAAAGACACAACAAGAGATTGAAGATCTTGAAAATGCAAAGGGTTCGGAGAGGGAAGTTGAAAAACTTGAAGGAAAACTAAGAACTCTGGAATTAGAACATATGAAGGCACGTAACAAATATACGAAAATATTTCAATCAGAAAAAGAGGAAGCCCCATTGGAGGAGAGTATTCAGGTGCTCGAAAATTTAGAAAATGAAGATTTAGCAGAGGAAGAAGTAGACGCGAATGAAGCTCTCAAAGCAATAAGGAAACAAAAAGACGCTCTGAGCTGGCGAATTACACTGGAGATGTGTAAAGCATCAGACCCATCTGTAAATCTTGAACGAATAAAAGAATCCGAATATAAAGTTGTACAACTTAAAGAAACTTATTCAAAAGTAGTGGGAGAAGAAAGAGAATTTCAGAAAAAGCTTGCTATATACCAAGCTTCCCTGCAACAAGAAGCAAAAACACTTGAAAAAGAAAGAGCAGATCTGGAGAGAGCGAATGAAGAAGACAGGAAGATTATCAGCAATAAGAATATCCCGGTTCACAAAAGAACTGCGGCAGAAGAAAGAGAGGCGCAGCGTAATAGAGAGAACGAATGGGTAGACACCCAGCTTGAAGAAACTGGGCAAGACACCCGGCTTGAGCAAGACAGACCTCTTTTAGAAAAAATAAGGGATCTTCAAAAAATATGGCGTGACAGTAACCGCAATCTTTCTTACCGCGGGAGTCACAATTGGGGCTGTCGTCAGTTCAATAACAAAGGCTCTGAAAGCCACCAGCAAAGCACTGGAAAACGGTCTTAAGGTCATAGGCGCAAAAGTCGCTTTCTTGCTGCTCGGGCTGATTGGTTTGATTGTGAGCTTCCTTTTCTAAACGGCCAGGCAGGTGGTCAGCTATCTTGCCGAACACACCTGCCTTCTGATTTTGGCAGCTGTTGTCTTTATTGTTGAAAAATATCTCAAAAAGGGTCGTTAACGTGCTGCCATAAATACCAACGCCGCGATCCGTACCACACCTATGATGACAGCTGTTTTGTTGATTTCGTGCTGGCTTGTGCTGGCCGTTGGTTCCGTTGTTTGGCCATTGGCTTGACTGGCCGTGAGCTTCTCTTGTTTTGGCTGCGTTTTGTCTGGCAGCGGCTTGTCTGTTTGGACGGCCATGGCAGCTTTGTGAATCGGGTTAGATGGGTGGCTGCTGGGCGGGTTGATTTTTGATGGGCCGCCTGTCGTGAGTTTGAGCCCGGCTTTTTTTGTGCCTGGGTTTACCTCGTTATTTATACCCAGCTTCATTCCAGCCACAGCCTGTTTCAGCTTACTGTTGTAACCCACCTTCCTTTCGATGTTGAGGACCATTCTCACAGGCATCACCCACGCGCCCGGGCAGACCGCCAGATTGAGCCTTACTTTAGCTTCATCTACCACCTGCTGGTACCTTTGCACGCTCTGGGCCAGGTCGGGCTGCCTGATCGCGTCTTCCATCAGCACCAGAAACTCGCTCTGGGCTTCTTTCGCCCAGTCACCTTAGCAAAGAATACTGTTGCGCACATTCACGTGTGCGCCCAAGATGCAGTACACGAACGCTTCGATTGACTGGTTTATGCGCGCCAGACCTGCCTGCCTCAGCCTCGGTGCTGTGTTTGGTGCGAACCAGTCGTACTGGGGCACATCCTCTGGCTCAATGAAAGAAATCAGGTTTCCTTTGATGGCTTCCCCGCCTTCATCACTGAATTTATTGTAGCCAGGGTACGGGTTTTTCGTTTTCATTGGGCGGCCTGACACATAAAAGTATATGCTTCCCAGCCTATGGTTTGCCCCGTGTGTGAAGCGAAAATCGCTGGATGAATCTATGCCGAACTCGTCGCAGATCCTTTTGTATGAAGGCACGTCATAATGGTTGTTAGATTTCTTGAATGTTGGGTCGCCCGGCAAAGCACTGATGCTCTGAATTTCACCAAGCTGGTACAAATTCGTCTTACCGTAAAATACACGTGGAATTTATAAAAAGCCCTTATTTGCGGTTGCATTGCCAGGCCACTGTCAAAGATCTCTCGTGAAATTCCACGGCCCTGTGTCACACAAAACACGGCTAAATTGAGCTGCTGTGGCCAATATTGCATGCGAGGGCCGCCCAACCACCGCTTTGATTCAGCCGCCGTTGTGTGTCTTCGCTTGATTTGTTGAAAAATTTCTCTGAATTTTGTCACAAAGAAGGCATCTGGTGTCACGTAGTTGTTTATGTTTTGTTTGAATATTTTTTTCAGGCTTGCAGGTGTTTCTGCAAAACTTACAGCGGGTATTTCCAGACCTTTTTGGGCTTTTATGGGCGATAATTGATAGGGAAAGCCTGTCGTGCCTGCCAAGCCAACAGCAGTTTTCATTTTTTTGTCTCCAGTAGTGCCTGTGTGAACCAAACACGCTTTGAAGGGAGCCTTTTCCTGCCTTAAAGAACATTTCTGCTCTGATGTTGCAATTTTCATCAATATTGATTTGTGCCACGAATTGGTTTTCATTGGCATTCTGGAACTGTTTTATGAATGCGCCCCACGCGTTCGTCTGGGCTCTGGCTTCTTTGGCTTTCTTATCGGGCCTTTGCGCCCATTTTTCAAAGTCCTTGAACGTGTCGCTATCCATTTTGAATAAGTTATATTTGTACAATATAATGGTTGTGCTTACGATGGTCGGGAAAAATAACGGAGAAACTGTGTACTTCGAGGAGCCGCTCCCGAAGGTACATTTCATCAGACTCATCTCTTGCAGCTTGTACAATAGCTGGCATAATCTCGAAAGAGTGGGGCAAATATCTTTCAAAAATTCTGGTCAGGTGCTTGCTTCTTTGCCTCAGGGGTATTATATTGTTGAGAGCCTTGCAAAAGAGCTAACAGAAAGTTTTAAAAACGAGGCAAAAATTGCAGTAGAAACGAATAAACCTAACTCTGTTCTAAAAATAATAAGAAGGGATCCAGATATACAACAAATTTCAGTTCGTTACGCTTTGGCTAGGTTGCTTGGCATCGGGGTGACATTAAACGATATTTCTTATGTCAAAAAGCTAAACAGCCCAAGCACCTATTTCATTCATTGCGATCTGCTCGACAAAACCAAAAACTTTTTAAACGGGAAGAGATCAGATGTTTTGGTTATGTTTGACATACAAGGCTTGCCTTATGCAAAAGTAAGCTACGATTCTACCCCGCAACAGGTGTTGCGTGACTGCTCCACAGATGCCCATGTTAATAGCATAACTGTCAGCATCAAAGATGAACATGGCGAGCTCTTTGATTTCAAAGGCATGCCTCTAGGATTTGAATTAGAAATTAACTAACGCTTTGTATACCATGTCGTCTGCGAACGTTCTGTCTTCCGCTCCTCCTGATGAGCCTCTCTATCCCGTGCTGACGGCGCCTGCTGAAAATTTCCGTTTGCAAAATCTCGACGAGATGGTCAAAGTTTTGGACCAAGAGGTCGGCCACTATCGCCTCGTTGCAAAAAAATACAAACGGGCAAAAAAAATTCGTTAATTGGACTGCTGCGTGCTCGAGTGTTCTCTCAGCAGCGTTTTCAAGCGTGAGCCTCGGTTCGGCTCTGTCTGTGGTTGGTCTGCCGACCACAGCTCCATTAGGCGGCGTTGGCGGCTTTCTTGCTTTCGTTTCTTCAGGGCTGATAATCGCCAGCAGAAAACTTGAGGCGAAAATTAAAAAGCATCAAGAGATTAACACGCTCGCCGTCGCCAAACGTGACACAGTCAACAGATTGTTATCCAAAGCTTTGAATAACAACGCCGTGTCTGCCCACGAGTTTGACATCATTCTTTCCGAGTTCCAGCAGTACAACTTCCTGAAGGAACAAGTCAGAGCCAAGATGCTTCGCCAACCGTCGAGCAGAAAGATTGTTGATGTTGACAAACTGGAGAAAGATATCCGCGGCAAAGTTGAAGCCAAATTTATAACAAAAATAACCAACCCGGCCGCTTCGCACTGACATTTGCCAACACTCGGTTTCATTTACATATTATAAAAACATGATTGTCAGTTTCCACTTGGTTGCCTCACGAGACTTTCCCTGTTCAGAAGACTCACTTTTTTGCACCACAAGTGTAGAAAATCTCGCCACGAATGATATATACCGTAAAGACCCGCAGATAAGCCGCGCCTTTTTTCCAAAAATCGTCGCTCAAAATCGGGGGTGCGGCTTATCTGCGGGAACATTTGGAAAAGGTGCCATAAATCTCCATGAATTGACACTTAATGGATAAGTATGTCAATAAACATTACATAAAACTACAAGGGAGTACTGGTCATTGCTTTTGCAAGTTTGGTGGCTCCTAAAAGGGCCGTTGTTGATGTAAGTGTAAGCTTATTGTAGAGCTTACATTTGTCGCCGCTTAAAGCGTTAAACCTTCTTCGTTAGGAGATCCTTCAAGCGGTTTATGGTTGCTTTTCTCGAACAGGAAAACGTCACACAGCACGGAATTTCCATTCCCCCGCAAAGCTGTTTGCAGCGTCGACGACGGCCAGTAACTTCAACAGATATCGATCCTCCATGAGCGAGAAAATACCACGCTATTCTCGAGTATTCGCGTGGTAGATGGCCCACTGTTTCCTCACCGTTGGAAGGTTGATTAGGGCCTCTTAACTTACAGCTATAATTTAGTTTCAGAATTTTTCGTCCTTGTTATTAAAAAGTTGCTCAAATTGAAAACATTCAATCATTACTTGGTGATAAAAAGAAGGAAATTCAGCCTTACGCCACTTTAAGAACTCGAAGTTGTTGAAGGAACTGAGCACATGTTCACAGCTGAAAAGTTCCCTCTTACAACTTGTAATCAAATAATCAGATTAATACAAATATGACTTTTTTTGAAAAAAAAGAGGAGACTTTCGCCAATTCAGTCTTTACATTCTGTGGAGAAAGTAATGCAGGTCACTGGACCTCTGCCAACATTCGCAACTTGTTAACACATTACAAATCAATACTTACGCGCAAGATATACTATCCTCCAGGTAAAGTTTGTTAATGGTAATATTAATCACCATGCCTTGTGGAATAGGAACCGAAGAAATACAATCTGTATTATTTGGGTAATCGTTAGGATATCCAGGACTTCTGAGTGTATTTTCAATCACTGGACCACACCCTGCATGTAACAAATCAAAATAATAAAAAGACAGAGTTGATATCGACTGAATAGTTTTATTCCCTGCAACTGTTTGTTTCCATTGACCCTGAAAAGCCGCATCGGGGGAGTGGTAAATTAAGACATTTATTTAAATACTTATTTATTAATATATATTCATTTCTCTAACTGTTTTGTGTCAGTTTCAAAACTTGTCAAGTGCCTATCAAGCCACTTCAAGGCACCAAAACACACAGATTCCTTCATCTTATTTTTAACTCGCTTAATGAGGTAGTCATTAATCCGAGATATAGCAATGGATGTGAGGTTCACTCGATCCTTCGATTCCTGGTGGACTTTTGCCAATCCGCTGACCAGTATGTAAAGGGTTCGCAGTCGAGTGCGCCGCGCGGTACATTTATTTATCAAGTGTTTGGCTTAGTAGCAAAGTTTCTTATTCGTGGATCATTTATACGGTAAGTGTTCTTGTTTTTTTTTCTCCATGACCTGGAAAAAAAACATTACTTTGTGATGCCATCAAATGCCATTACATGCCATTAGATGTCATTGCAAATTGCTTTCAGGGAAGCCTCAGATGAATTAACAACATTTGGTCGCATTTTCATGAGAACATATCAGAAAGATTGTGAACGCAAAACAAATGCGTGCGGGCAGATTTTCCTCTCATCGCGGGAAGGGATATGTACCCCCTCCCTTCGTCTGTTATGACTTACCATAAGTGTGTCAAATAGTAGCCACAATTCAGTATGCATGGAGGGTGACAAATGGTTTTTGCGTGATTTGTGATGTCCCCAAAATTGGTAGGGTGACGCGTGATTGAGACCAAATTAGCCGCGTGACGTGGGACAGGACATCACAACGTGATGCGTGATTTGCTATTTTAGAGGTACGTGATGCGTGATTTACCACGTAGATTTCCTTGATAGGTGAATGTTTTTGGACCTAGAAGGAGACCATTCATTCAAAGTAAATAGAGTCTTAATAAAGATCGATATACCGTAGAAGACGTGAATTCATTTTCTGTTTTTATTTCTGAAAGAATGTTGTCCCAAACTGCTGAACTGAAGAGTTAGTGTTTGGAATCATTTTATGCCGCCCAAGAAGACGCTTCTGCAAGCAATGACCCCCTACAGAAAGAAAACATTTGTGTACCACATGCACTTAATGAAGGTCGTCATAAAAACCCAGCTGAATTCAAAAGCCACGTTATGTCCTTTACAGACATAAAAACAGTTGTCGCACGTATTTCCGGGGGTAAAGCTTTGACACAAATATAAATGCCTGTATCTCAAAGAATAGCAAAGATGCAGAAGATGTCTTCTCAATTCACATCTGACTGTGCTATAGGAGAAGGAAATAACATGCGTGCGGAGCTAGCCGAGAGAGGTCTGGAGAGGTAAAAATCCCACCTTGCAAGGCTCGCTCCGCTCACCTTTTCTTTTTTTTTTTTTTCTACATGCTTGTCGGGAGCCTGATTATCCAGGAGTCTACCGGATGCAGACCAAATCTCCCAGAATGCCGTAAAGTCATCACCACTTCTATTTTGGCCGATAATTGGCATTTTCTGGGTTAAATGTTTGGAATATTTGTCCATATATTTCTGTGGTTGAATCGGCAGAGTTCTGCTTTTAATGACGTTGTTAGGGTTGAGAAGATAAAATTGGCAACGCACTTACTTCTTTTTAAGTGATGCGTGATTGGTGAAAAACTTCTCTGTGATGCGTGATTTGAAAGAAACATTCAGCGTGATGCATGATTGGACGCCCCCCCCCCCCACCCCCTTTGCAACCCTCTGCGTGGGGTTAGTTTCAAATATCTTATTTTCTCACCTCCTTTTATTACGAAGTGCTTCACATCAGTTCCATACTTGCTGGTGGCCACACAGGTGTAGTTACCTTCCTGGTATAATTTACTGCTTGTAATGTTTGTTGTGTTCATCAACACTGTAAAGTTCCGTATCAATGCTATGTATATGGGAGGGGTTCCAATGGCTGAACACTGCACTTGGCTACCTGGCTCTACTCTCACCGCAGCATCTAAAACAATCTTGGGTGGCACTAGTAAAGTAATGTTTCAATTCAGTTAGCAGTTAAAAATTTTTTACTCGTTATTAAAAACTGGATCATTGGATAATGCAATTCAAGAGTTTTCATTGGCTTAGCCATCATGGGTTATGAGCCATTATACCATGCTCTACACATATGGTAAGCGTATGCGTGAATTTTTGGGGCCTTTTTACTTTTATTTTAGTTTAGTTTTCTTTATTTTGGGGGCCTTTTTAATGAAACAATTATTCCACACACGTTTGTTGGATATGAGATGATTATAGCCAACTCAGTGCTACGCGCCTCGTTGCCTATCTAACATCTCATATTCAATGCACGCTCGTGGAATAATTTTTAAATAGTCCATGCAGTTAACGTTCTGATTAAACCAAGAGTTAACAACTGAGTGAGGGTGAGACTGCGGGTGGGGGCGGGAGTGAACCAGTCAGTCAGTCAGTCAGTCAGTCAGTTAGTGCGTGATTAAACATTGTATGGATGGAGCAATTATTTACCCTGTTTAGATAAAGTTATCTTAATTATCTCATGATCCATTTTGATTTCTGGCTGTTTTTGTCCTTGAAAAAGAAAAAAAAACGCATCACTTTGCTATGCCATCACATGCCATTACATGTAGATGTCACTGCAAATTACTTCCAGGGAAACTTCAGATGAATTCACAACATTTGGTTGCATTTTCATGACAACATAGCAGAAAGATTATTAAGATGAAATAAATACATTATGGACAGATTCTCCCCTCCTCGAAGGAAGGGACACGTACCCCCTCCCTTCATCTGTTTTGACTTACAATAAGTATGTGTCAAATACTAGTCACAATTCAGAACGCATAGGGTTAGTTTCAAAATATCTTATTTTCTCACCTCCTTTTATTACGAAGTGCTTTACATCAGTTCCATACTTGTTGGTGGCCACACAGGTGTAGTTACCTTCCTGGTATAATTTACTGCTTGCAATGTTTGTTGTGTTCATCACCACTGTGAAGTTCCATATCAATGCTATGTATATGGGAGGGGTTCCAATGGCTGAACACTGTACTTGGCTACCTGGCTCTACTCTCACCGCAGCATCTAAAACAATCTTGGGTGGCACTAGTAAAGTGATGTTTCAATTCAGTTAGCGCTGTAATTAATGTTATTTAAGATTAATAATTAATAGTCTGGGTTATACTTAGAAGACTAAAGACTCACCTGTACAGTGTTAATCTCAATCTGAAGTAAACTAACTGCTAACACCAGTAAGAACATAAACTATTTACAACTTTGTATATTGTTTTATCTTACGCGAGAGGATTTTTTTTTTGCGGGGTCTATTTCTTGAAGTTCATTTGATACTAAAACTACACAAATCAATCATTAAGTCTTGGTCATCGCTTTTTGGTGTAGAAATAAATTACACTTGATTATTTTAGCTCATCGAAACTGCGCTTTAACCCATTCCTAACAAAGAAGCAACAACAGCAAAGAAACAACATGTCTACTCCATTTTTCTTTTTAGGAAAAAAAATAAGAATTCTTACTTATATGGCGATACAGTGTAAGAAACGCAGAATTTCGTTCCTGTCTGGACATTCATTCTATTTGACCCTGGGAGAGAAGGTGAGGGGGGCGAGGGGAGGGGGAGGCGTGGGGCTTAAGGTGCCTTGGCTGAATTTAAACTTTCCTCACTTTGTGACTTTCCCAAATCTATCAGGGCATATTTGGGTCTGTCAAGAGTTTGGTTACTTGGTTTGACATTCCTAGATCAACAATGTCTGTAAAGGATGTTTAACAGAAATTAAGGTTACCGTATACCTTTAGAGGTGTCTCACATTCAACCAAAATCGCGCGTCCGGTTTTAACTGTAGATACCTAATCTCCCGTATCAAATTATAGCTTATAAAGCTGTCTAACCTGTACCAAGTATTTTGAAATGAAATGAAATGTCGATTTTCTTACAACCTCTAAATGCGAGCGTCCGAATCACCTTTTTAAAGCTACACGTCAAAGCGAATTTTGTTTTTCGCTTATTTAATTTGTCCCTCAGTTTCCAGACCCAAAGCGCTAAAAAAACATGGGTCTGCGATTTGCCACATTCAATTTCAGTGAAAAGCTACAGGACATTTTCGAAATAGATTTAAAAAATATGGAGTGATCATACAAAAAATCTCTCTAGGAGAAAAACATTCACAGACAGGTTTTGTTGTTTATATGTCAAACTAGCTACTGTCCAAATTTGAGGGCAAACAAACAAATTCCCTTTGACTTGTAGCTTTCAAGAGCGACCCCAAAGGTGATTTGGATGCTCACGTTTAGAGGTCGTGAAAATTCAACAATTCATTTTATTTCAAAATTCTTGGTATAGTTTGAAAGCTAACCGGCTCTGTAAGCTTTAATTTGATATAGGGGTTTAGGTGTCTACAGTTTACACCGGACGCGCTACATTGCTTGGACGCGACTCAGCTCTAATGTTGCTCTAAAGGTACATACATGTTTGCTTTATTGAGATGTTGGATGCCTAGAGACATTTCTTGAAGAGTTTTGAAATTCAAGATTGTGATACTCTGATTTCACTATGTTTCTAAACAAAGTTAAAATTAAGTTAGAAACAAAGAATTTGAGTATACCAAAACAAAATGGGAAGTTCGCAACTATTAATTAACGCCCCCTTCCAATAAGCGCCCCGCGTAAAGGCCAAAATTTTAAATAAGCGCCCTCCCCCCCCTTCTCCCATTTTGTGGACGAGTACTGAGCCAACAAAGGATGTATAGCTATCGCCGTGTAGTGTTAGATTTGTACATTGTTTCAATTTGTGAACACGTTAAGGACTGTTAAGTGAACAAGTTGAACACGTTAAGTACTAACTGTGCTGCGATTTAAACTTTGGGATCAGCTTTTTATGTCGATAAACAGCTTATGTTGTTGTTTACGCGCAGACGATGCATTTAAAAAATAATCATGTCAGGCCAAGATTTGGGTAAAATTAACTAAGCACCCCCCTCGAATAAGCTCCTCCCATCTCCTCCTAAATTTAAAATAAGTGCCCCGGGCGCTAATTCGAGGATTTACGGTATCAGGAAAAGATAGGATGCAATCCTGTCAAAACCTTTGTAGATTTCTTGTAGTATTTTGTTATTTATTTATTGCAAAGATCTGCCTGCTGTGTGGTGTTGTGTGTTAATTTTGATATATGGCAGTTTTCTCTCGTATGGAATGATAATTTTTATCAAACTCTATAAATTGTATTAGGTACTGATTGCTGTAATGAGTATTTGTAAAAAGAGAAACTGTCAATAATAAACAAAAAAAAGATGGTAAATATTTTTAAATGTGGCATCATTTAGGCGTCGTATGACAACATAATGTCATGAGTCCCAGTCCCTCCTCATTAAAAATCAGGAAAAGTACTTACCGTGTGGACCAGCATTGAAATATATCCGGAATCCCCTTCTTTCTACGCTATCGTCTGAGTGGAATTTGATCAATATCTGGTCTCCAGTTAAAAGAATGCTCTGCCCAGTCCTCTGGCCACAGTACTTACCAACCCTTATTCCGTCATTAACAATCTCTAGATAGTCATACCTATGAATAAGAAACCGAAATAAGTGGCCGTTATTACCCAACTCAGTTAGTTCAAAGGGCAATTAACTAAGATAAAGCGATCAGATATCTCACTTCCTTCATAGCCAAGCTTGGTCGGGACCGTACGGAAAATATTGGCACTCAGTTTTTGTACGGACTGACTTGTAACACATATATACCAACAACGGATATGACAATATACCACGGCTACTTTTATTTTCGCATTTTGTCTTATTAAGTCTATATCGGGGAAATGTGACATGCCAAAGAGATTGACAAGATGTCAGGCTGGCAAAACGGAGAAGAGCTTCTATTTTTTCCTATTCCGCTAGAACGCAGAAGCTTTATATGCACTCAGAGCTATCAAAATGGCTCCTCCCTCAAACTAAACGCGCAGTTCAAATCATGAATTCAATTGTGTTGCTTATTATGATGTAAAGGCATGCAGGGCGCCACTATCATGATCAAAGTTTTACTTAACAACTGAGTTAGGTTATCGTCATTAACATTCACACAGTGATCGGCAAAAGATTCAATGATTAATTTGTCAAGAAACTATGAGAAGTGTGTTAACTTATTAACTGAGGTTATTAAACAACTTTTCATAACATTCGGCTGTCTTTTAGTTGAAGACAGCACCCTAAATTAACCAGAGTTGTCTGTGCATCCTCCCGGCCCCACCAAAGGACATTGCAAGAGTACAAGATTCAATCCGAGTTCTGTTCTGACTAGCTGTCCTTTTTCATAAAGCACGACGGAAGATTCTCATCAAATTTCATTCACTACACTCCAATTAATCCTTCACAAGTTAAAGGAAGAAACAGATCATGTTGTAGACAGCAGTAGGTATAAAAGCTTGAAGTGACAGCTATGTGCTTACATGCATGAATGATCCTCCAATTCAAAATCGATGAAGGAAATGTTCATCGTCATGTGTGGTATAGCAATCACATAATTGCAGTCCATATAAGGTGGGTAGTTGTTAGGATATCCAGGACTTTTTAGTGTGTTATTAACCACCAAACCACATCCTGGTTAAGGAAAGGTATATATATCATATAAATTATATATGTATACGAGTTGTCTTTGAGAAAACACATTGCGCAACAGGTATGCATAGGATAACGCCAGACCATAAAACAAGAATACTGAATACTGTCTCAAACCCTTCAGAGGCCCGCACCAGGTAAAGCGCTCATGCTTTAGCCACCAAATTAAAATAGGATAATGGGGATATAGCTACAGATACTCTAGCGTAATGCCACGTCATTATGACGCATTTACTTGGTTTCATTGGCCAAAGACATCTTTCGTCGATGCTCCCATCATATTTGGGAGCGTAATCAAGCAGAAATTCATTAGGTTGGAATGTCTACCAGCTTTGGTTGTCTGTTAGTGGCACTTCCAGGGAGTTGCTTAGGGGACTGAGCAGGCGACCACACCTCCTCTCCTCCCCCCTTCCCCCAACCCCTTCCGCTCTCATTAACGAAAACACTTTATGCTCAAACGGCTCCACCTTACTTTAAGGCGCGAGGGCCTGGAAACTTTGGGTGTCTAGCTTACAGAGCGTTGTCTTGGCGGCCATATTAATAGGAAATTTTTGCACTTTCTAAAAGAGAGATATGGCCATTGTCATTTGAAAATGCTCTATAAGGAGTTCTGGTTCTACCACCATTACCAACAGCTATGACGTCATTATGACATCTTTTAAGTACTGAAAGTAAGATTTCTTCATTTCGTTAACAGCAACTCACAAGAGCATGTATAAAGGCGGTAATCCTAGACAGAAAGAACCGTTTCCATGACAGTCATGACTGTAAACACTTTGACAGGAAGTGAATAGAAACATCTAGATTACATCAATATCGTAACACTTTGGATGAAAGGTATACCAAACAGTGTTCCTTACCATAGCACAGGCTAAGGTTTTTATAAGCAATAGACCACAAGTTTCTATGGTTTATAGGCTGATAAACCACGCGGGATGTTGGAAGAACACGCGAGAAGAATTCGTAAATCACGAGCCGCAGGCGATAATTCAGAAGATACTCGAAATTTCCATGAGTTTATTGGCACAATAAACCATAGCTGATTGACCAATCAGAGCACACGCATTAATTTGGTTATTATATAAAAATAAATATATAATAAGTTTTAATATATAATTAAGGTTACACAATACCTTTGCGGGTGCACTTCAGAAATAAACTTGTACCAGCGTTGTTTTAAAAGGAAACTACCACAAACTATATATATCAATAGAAAGGTTATAAACTGTGCAATTCGGGAAATATATTCACTGTTTTGTTGAGGAGAAAGAAGCTGGAAAACGGAAAACCACCGACTGTCATTCGGCCGAATTAATTGGGTATCAAACGCAAGCAGTAATGTTTAATAACCGCACAGTGTTAATCAGCAAGCAACAATCTCTCAAAGGGTGTCGAGGTTTCCTGTATTCTTATTGGTTATCTTTTAATAGACCCGTAAAGTTATCGAATAATTTGCCCACCCTATTATGTTCGCACCTGTCACAAAAGAAATGTTCATGATATAAAAAATACCCGATGCGCTTTTGTTCCTTGATCCTCAAGTGACATTCTGGCAAAATCTCGTGACAATCTACCAACTCTACATACCCTATTAATCCATTTAAAGAGATGGAATTCTCGCGAAAAACTTTTGCGAGTTATCGCCGTTTGAAGAGTTGTAAACATGTCACGCCTTCACTCCGATGTATGTCAACAGAATATGAAAGAGAAGAATGATCATCGCAGTTAATTTTCCAATTTAAGCAATTGGAAAGAAGAAGCCTTCTTCTTTCCAATTGCTTAAATTGGAAAATTAACTGCGATGATCATTCTTCACTTTCATCTACAACCGCAGTTCATATATGAATTATTTCATATAAACTTCACATCATTTCACTCCTCACGGGAAGATATGAACTCAACTAATTGACCTCGCTCCCAATGTGTGGCTTCATAGCTCAGTTGGTAGAGCATCGCACCGGTATCGCGGAGGTCACGGGTTCGAATCCCGTTGAAGCCCTGATTTTTTTCAGGCTTCTTCTTTCCAATTGCTTAAATTGGAAAATTAACTGCGATGATCATTCTTCACTTTCATCTACAACCGCAGTTCATATATGAATTATTTCATATAAACTTCACATCAACAGAATATGCCGCCAGTCAATGAAATCATGGCACCCCTAGCGTTCACAGTGAGCGAAATGATTTTCGCGGGAATTCCAAGGCAATAATAGTATAACAGTCACGTTCTCCTTATTGAACTTCAGCATGCGTTTATAGAGAGGTCCTCACCGCTCGTGAGAAATAGGAAAAACCAAGAGAAATAAGCGGGCTAAGAGTACAGGTATGAGTACGCACGATCCCTTGCCGCTGTTGGTCAAAGTTTTCTTCTTGCCTTCGAGGAATTCTGCTTTTGTCTTCTTCTTGGGTCCCAGCTTCGATTTTTTCGCTTTCCCAGGACTTTTGTCTTCTTTTTTAAGCACGTTTCATGACCTCAAAAAAGAGTGATAGGCGGCAGGGAAGAACGAATTAATTCGAGAACTCCACTGCAAAATAGCATGTCAACAAAAAATGCTAATGAGGCCCTTGTAATAAGAACCACTGGAGGAAGCTGTTTCGAGCAAAAAGTCAACGCGCTATGTGCATTATGACACCTAACTGTTTTATTAACTTTTGTTTAAAAAAACCTTTTTTAAAAAATAACTCGCGCGCGTGTTAAGAGGCTGTCTCTGTGAAAACCAACCAATAATTTTACTTCGAAAATTCGATTTTTTTCATAAGCTGGGATTTCGAAGCCCTTACCTAGTCAATCACTAAAATGAGTTTTACTTGATTAAAAATTCTAATCGAAGTTTTCTGGGATTGATTGAAGTTCGGTCAGCTCGACACAAGTTGCAGGCCTGCCGAAACTGGAAAAATAGCACATATTGCCGGCGCTCTAAAAGAAAAATAATATTCGCTCAAAATTCCCAATTCTTTTTTTCAACCACAGATATATCATAGCAGTTTGTTTAGCCATGTTGCAATTATAATTCAATGTTGTTCCTTCAACGGTTAAAAGAAGATTTTCTACCCGTTAAATCGAGTTTTGAACCAAACGCGAAAATAGCTCTACTTTGAAGGCACGTTTTAAAAATGTGGCACCTGTTTGAAACTGCTGAACTGCATGAATAGAAATTACAAATGTACCTTAATTTAAAACAATAATAAAATTTGTCTGCCCACTTGATTTTCAAAACTAACGACTGCTTAAAGTTCAGGAAATTTTGAAAATATTCCAGCAAGTAACTAACACACTCGCCTCCGTAAAGTGCTCCGATAAATTCACGTAAATCTCTTACCTGGCTTCAAGATTAAAGTTTTGGTCCTTTGTAGCGATCGTTGAAACCTAGGTTGTATTAAAACTGCCAGCTCTTCCTTCCAGCTGTAGGTTTGTATATAAAGTACATTTATACGTTCCTCATCCGTGTCGAGCGTGACGATCACATACTTCGATGTTCTTTGTATTACGGACCATTGTTTTCCTCGAAGCCGGTTTAATCATGTAGAGTCCTCTTGAAAGGTTTGTAGAAGCACTCTTTTGGACAACTCTCGGCACACGTACATGTATGAACAGTAAACGGTGATCCAGGGAGCCAAGGAAGGAGTGATAAATGCCACGGCCATTTTGTGTTTATAACAGGTATTTTAGTTCCCAATCTTCCCGTGAGTGTAACGGTGTCACAGTGATTTGGGTATCCCCATGTTTTGGGTACCCCCGTACCCAAATCCCTAGTGTTTTGGGTACCCAAAACACTGAAAGCGTTAAATACCACAGACTGGGGCAATTGAAATCATCCATAATTCTGCTCAAAAACCATTTATATTCTTACGAAGCTTTGTCTCAATAAATAAAAGCTTTCTTAATCTTGATATAAACACATAACGTCGCTGAATATAGACACAAGTTATAACAGACCGTCTCATCCGAGTCCGCATTTATAACGACATACAAAACCGGATTTACGCGCCAAAGTTCGTTGTATAAACATGCGCTTAGTGCCTATCGATAACCCTTGAAATGCACGTCATTTTAAAAAAGAAAGGCGCATTCTAAACCTCGGATAGTTCGGCGATTGAATAAAATCAATATGCGAGCGGGCACACTGAGATACGGCCGTCACGCAATATGCAGGTCTCAAGCTGTGACTGACCTCTGTGTGTGTTGCCTGTCTGAAATAAACTTTGTCTCAGACTTGTTTATTTATCGCTCTTTCCTTGATTATCTGTCCTATTACTTCCCTTTCCAATGTGTCTGCTTGTTATTGTTTCTTTAATTAAGGGTAACCAAATCTAAAACGCAAAGCAAACTTACAAAGACGAAATTAATTCCACTGAGGAAAGGACTAGATCGAAATGCTGAAATGTAAGGGATACCCAAATCCCTAGTGATGTGGGTATCTATCTATCTATAAATCTATAAATCAGGGTAGCCAAATCGACCGAAGATAAAAAAAAAGCGAACTTGCAAAGACGAAAGTCATTCCAATGAGGAAAGGACTACAAATGCTAAAACGGAAGGGATACCCAAATCCCTATTGATATGGGTATCCCCTTCCAATATGTTTATTTGTTATCGTTTCTTTAATTCAGGGTAGCCAAATCGACTGAAGATAAAAAAGCAACGCAAACTCACAAAGACAAAAGTCATTCCAATGAGGAAAGGACTAGAAATGCTAAAACGTAAGGGATACCCAAATCCCTGGTGATATGGGTATCCCCTTCCAATATGTTTATTTGTTATCGTTTCTTTAATTCAGGGTAGCCAAATCGACCAAAGATAAAAAAGCATAGCAAACTTGCAGAGACGAAAGTCATTCCAATGAGGAAAGGACTAGAAATGCTAAAACGTAAGGGATACCCAAATCCCTAGTGAAATGAGTGTCCCCTTCCAAAATGTTTATTTGTTATCGTTGCTTTAATTCAGAGTAGCCAAATCGACCGAAGATAAAAAAGCAAAGCAAACTTGCAAAGACGAAAGTCATTCCAATGAGGAAAGGACTACAAATGTTAAAACGTAAGGGATACCCAAATCCCTATTGATATGGGTATCCCCTTCCAATATGTTTATTTGTTATCGTTTCTTTAATTCAGGGTAGCCAAATCGACCGAAGATAAAAAAGCCATGCAAACTTACAAAGACGAAAGTCATTCCAATGAGGAAAGGACTAGAAATCCTAAAACGTAAGGGATACCCAAATCCCTAGTGATATGAGTATCCCCTTCCAAAATGTTTATTTGTTATCGTTTCTTTAATTCAGGGTAGCCAAATTGACCAAAGATAAAAAAAATGCAAAGCAAAATTACAAAGACGAAAGTTCCAATGAGGAACGAGGACTAGATCGAAATGCTGAAATGTAAGGGAGAACCAAATCCCTAGCGATATGGGTATCCCCTTCCCGAGTGTTTGTTTTTTTCTTGGTGTTTTTTAATTCAGGGTAGGCAAATCCACCGAAGATTAAAAGGAAAAGAAAACTTACAAAGACGAAAGTCATTCCAACGAGGAAAGGACTAGATCGAAATGCTAAACTGTAAGGGATACCCAAATCCCTAGTGATATGTGTATTCCCTTCCAGAGTGTTTGTTTGTTATCGTTTCTTTAATCCATGGTATAGCCAAATGAACCGAACATTAAAAGGCAAAGTAAACTTTCAAAGACAAAGGTCATTCGAGTAAGGAAAGGACTAGAAATGCTAAAATGTAGGGGATACCCAAATCCCTAGTGATATGGGTATCCCCTTACAACATGTTTGTTTGTTATCGTTTTTTGAATTCAGGATAGCCAAATCGACCGAAGATAAAAAGGCAAAGAAAATTTACAACGACCTCACCATTCAACGAGGAAATGATTGGAAATGTTAAAATGTAAGGGAGAGCTGAATATTTGGTATATATAAATCTTTAGTGATAGTGGTATCCCCGTCCAATACATAGCTGTGTGCCGAGAACATTCCAAACGAGAATACAGCTTTACAAATCAGCAGTTTATTAGATACTCCATCTAATATAATTATTGTGTTTTTGAGACGTGCCCTATGAGAATATAATAGGCGTAAAGGGAAATAACCAGCTGTTGGGTTGACTATAATAACAAAACAAAGAAAATATATTCCAGTAGTCAATGTTGAAACTTGGCTTTATAATGTTAGGGAAAATACGAGAAATGACATGTCGTATGCCCTTGGCCATACGATCAAGCTCATCTTTGGACATTTTTAAAAACGATTGAAAACATATCTTTTTAAAATCGCCTCTGACTGTTTATAATTTTTGTAAAGCTTAGTTACATGAGCCGTTTTATATTTTTGTATTTCTAGCACATTTTATCCTTTTTATAAATCTTTGTTTTAGTTTGTGAGCTTCTTTTTATATGTAAAGCGCTTTTGAATATTTCATAGTATTAGCGCTATATAAATGTATAATTATTATTACTATTATTGTCATTGTCATTGTCATTGTCATTGTCATTGTCATTGTCATTGTCATTGTCATTGTTATTGCTATTGTTACTGTTATTATGGTATCCTTAGTAGACCGATCATACTCATATTTTCAGTGAAATGTTATGGGTAAGGATAGGAAATTTCTAGTTTCACCTCATAATATTGCCTGAATACGGTAATTTTTTCAACCGTTTTTACTAATGATATTATGGAATCTCTGTGTCCTCTGCAGTATAGAGACAGTTGTGTACTTACTATCAGATTGGAGTCTCGGCAAACCCATAGTCAAAATCGAGTCCATAAGAAGGAGAAAAAAAAATCACTTTTTAAACCGACGCAGTATTTCACCGGTTACGTATGCAATACGGCGGGCGATCATTTTCACCGTTGGGCCAGCAGCTGTCTTTCTGTCCCATCTCAAGTGCTTCGGGAAGCGACGAGCTAATTGTTCTTCCAAGTTTTAAATTAAAGTTTTAAGTTTTTTCTTCTTCTCTTTTTACAATAATATTCGAAGTTTTTGAAAAATTTTCGCAAAACTAGCTTTTCGTTTTCGGAAAACCCTGCCGGATATTTTTGGCTTTTGGCATATTCTAAAATATTTCTATATTTTGCAGAATCCATCCTTCCAACATTTTCCGTATTTCCGAAAATCCACTCAAATCCCGACTCGCAACGATGATTTAGACACGTGGAAAAGGGAATAGAGGCCACATAGAAGGGGTGTGGGAGAAGGGAGGTTGGGGTAGAGGCTAAGTAATTCATATCCCGTTAATGTTTGGACTAAATATTTTGTATCCCGTAAATTTTTCTTCAGTCAAAAATCAACAATTTTCATACAAAGATCTCCGAGGACACTCTCGGTCTACTTTAAGGCATAAATTTCTTTTTGTTACTTTCATTTCAACAGGAGCCCATCTCAGTCCTTTCCGAGTTGAATGGTGAATGGTATATTCGGTCGATTTGGCTACCCTTAATTCGAACTAAAGAAACGATAACACCTAGTCATATTGATCCTCAGACTCTTTCTCTCACAAAGCCTCTTTTAATGTAAGTTTGTAAATGGATAGCGGTTTATTTGCTACTGGGGGGTAACCCTACGATGGAGTAGCGTTCCATCAAGGGGACAGTAGAAATGCTTCTAATCGGTTCAGGTTACGGAAATTGGAAATAAGTGCCTCTAGCTTTGAAAATTTAAGGAGGCACTGAAAACTATTCACAGAATTTTTTTAAACTTTGCCAAAAGTTGCGTCGGTGTTTTTAGCAGGTCATACATGATACTGTTGCTATGGTAACCGACTGTGTCACGAAACGGACGTGTTAAACAATGACTGAGCAGTTCTCTGATACAATGATTGTAGCATCAACTGATAAAGAGTGGTTATAATGACCTATCAAAATCTAAGTCTTGGAAAGTGCTGGGAACTGTTAGAGCCACCTTTAAGGTACCTAACTTCAGGTTAAACGTATTTAGACAATGACATTAAAAACAGCAAATCATTGTCCTTCTTTAAGGAAAAGCTTAAAACTTTGTAAATAATGCCCTATCTAATTGTTAGATTATCTTAAAATTAGTTTTATATTGTAATACCAATTCTTTTATTTCTTGTCTTGTTTTTAATTTTTATTATGATTTGCAGGGCCCCACTGAAAACCGCCAAGGCGAGTGGGCTCCCTGGATAAATATCATCATCATCATCATCATCATCATCATCATCATTATTATTACTATTATTATTACTATTATTATTATATTATTATTATTATTATCATATTATTATTATTTTACATATGAGAGTGCAATTTGCACTAATGTTGAAAAACGACTTACTTCCACCAGCTGATGATTTCTCTCCAAAGTAGGTCATGTTTCTCCTACAGAAGAAGCTGCCAGCATTTCGATAGTATAGACCAATCCATTTAGCATTCGTTGGCAATCTATTGACTCCTAAATGACCGCTATTACCGCCGTGAATTCTGGCCACTGGCCAATTGCTGTCGTCAAATCCGGTAGTGTGCCAGTTTGTTATGGCTCGAGTTGTGCACTTCCATTTGTTGTCAGTTACGATGCCGTTTGCGAACGAAGCGATGAGTCGTCCAGGGCCGCCAGTGTTTCTCACAAAAATGGCAACGACTTGAAGATTTTCAGGGAAGTAGAAGCTGTAAGAAAATTTTTAAATTTGTTTCAGACTGAAGAACAGCATTGAAATGTGAGCACAACTAAACATATTGAGAAGCAGACCTCAGGACATGCAACTTTTACCTGAAGTGAGACTCAAAAGCAATGGCCATTTCTTCATTACAGATCCCTACACAAGTTATTTTGGAGACAGTGGCCTCATGGTTAGTGCGCTCGTCTCCGGATCGAGCGGTCCGGGTTCACGCCCTAGCCGGGAACATTGTGTTGTGTTTTCGGGCAAGACACTTTACTCTCAAAATGCCTCTCTACCCAGGTGTTCAAAAGAGTACTGGCGAATTTGAATTTAATGCGGGGGGTAACCCTGCGATGAACTAGCATCCTATCCAAGTGGAGGAGAAATACTCCTAGTCGCCTCATGCTATATGGCCTGATGGGCCACTTGGTTCGTGTGCAAGACCTTTCCTTTACACAAGTTATCTTATTACCTCAGAGGAACATTCCATCTTCCATTGTCCCTTCCTAGGTATCTTCCATTGGCGTAGACCCATGCTTGATCATCTCCGGTAATCAAACCTTCCATTCCTGTTAACATCACACGCGAACATTTGTTATATTCACTAAATCCTTCTTTGTACTATACAGAAAAAAATCACGACCACTCTGCTGGTCCGACTACGTTGCTACAGCTTGCCTTACTCAAACGCAGAGATTAGCGCGATGGTCATTGGACGCAGATGCCTTCATGTCTTTGCTCAGCAGCGTTCGACCCAAAAATGAAACTTTAAGGGTGAGTAATGAGCTACCTACCGCGAGCGGGAGAATTTTCCCATTTCAACTCCTGCGTCTGCCCCCTGCCTGCCCCGGCTTTCCCGCTCGTAGCAACAATCGCCTTTTCACTTGAAACGTTTTCCAGAACACTTTAATTCACTTCAGATAATATCACTAGTTCAGCAGTTTCAAACAGGTGCCACATTTTTAAAACGTGCCTTCAAAGTAGGGAGACAAACAATACACTGCAAGGCTGATACTACGTGAAAAACGTTTCGAGACACCAACATGACAAGAACCGATAAAGTACGATCGCTACGGTGGACAGCTGTTTCGCCCTTCTTGGGGCTCGTCTGCACTGTGTAGCGAAGATATGTAACGCCAGCCCAATTAGCCAACGCACATAAATTGCAAAATGACCCGTTCACTATATCAAGTTCCGTACTTTGAACTCACATGCGCCCCGAAAGACGCGTTGTCACATCACGTGTTTCGGGGCGCAAGGAGACAAAGTGTCAAGATTGGTGTCTCGAAAAGCAAAAGAATAAATGTGGCTGGACAAGGCCAGCCTAAACATTAAACATTCAACCGCATGGCCAGTACCATGCTTTATAAACGCAGTGTATCGGATCTGAAAAGACCTACGGTCCAAAAATACATATATGAGAAACCAGAAACTCATGTAGATCTCATGTATCAGATCTCATGTAGGTCCTACGTTGGCAGCGTTTATCGTATGTGGTCCCTTGCAGTTTCTGGGTTCTTCAAAGTAGAGCTATTTTTGCGTTTGGTTCAAAACTCGATTTAACGGGTGGAAAATCTTCTTTTAACCGTTGAGGGAACAACATTGAATTATAATTGCAACATGGCTAAACAAACTGCTATGATATATCTATAGTTGAAAAAAAGAATTGGGACTTTTGAGCAAATATTATTTTTTTTAGGGCGCCGGCAATTTGTGCTATTTTTCCAGTTTCGACAGGCATGCAACTTGTGTCGAGCTGACCGAACTTCAATCAATCCTTGAAAACTTCAATTAGAATTTTTAATCAAATAAAGCTCATTTTAGTGATTGACTAGGTCAGGGCTTCGAAATCCTAGCTTATGAGAAAAATCGAATTTTCGAAGTAAAATCAGTGGTCGGATTTTACAGAGACAACCTCTTAACGTTTTACTTTCATTTTCTGGGAAATGTTAGATTTTATAGCGACCTTTTTGTTTTGCTTAACAAGAAAAACTCGACAGAAGTGGCACTCTCAAGGTATTGTGTAACCTTAAGAATTAGATTATGAGCTCGCAATTTCCATCGCATGATAGCCGGCGAACAGGCTCAAGTTGGAGCATAAGTGCGCGCGGCGTAGCCGAGAGCGCGAAATCGAGCGGCGTAGTTTGCAAGGGCGCATCCCGAGTCAGCTGTCACGAGTGGAGTTCGAGACCGATTAATCAGTTTTACTATAATGTACTAGTCGTTCGAAGCTGTCTATTACTACATTTCTTTCATTTGATTTTAATTTTTTTCACGCAACGACTCCTCCTCTCCCGTTACATCTGTTACGATCAACTACGACAATTAGAAAAGATGGCAAATCGACACAATATGTCTGCTTACCTTGTGTTGCGTGAGCACCTTCCTTATCATCCAACAAGAGCAAGAACACTAAGAAGAGCATTTTCATGATGTAGAAGTCTTTTTTGTCTCACAATCTGTTGCCTTTTACTTGTTAATCGCCATTTCTGCAGATAAAGGATTATCAAATTAGCTGGAAGAAAGCCTGTCAAAGATTCTTGTAGAGGGGGAGGAGTCAACCGTGTCAGTTGCTACGTATGATTAAAGAAAAACACGCCAAGAATGTAAGATTTTTGCGTCCAAAGAGGGGCCCTGCATACCAATAAAGCTAAAAGTTAAAAGTCTAAAAACGTTAGTCATTCTACATTCACAAAGTTTAAGTTAAGAATGTATAAATTATAAAATAAACTTAAGAAATACTCTGAGGCGCCCTTTCAAAGTTGAAAATGTTGGAACTGTTCCTAATTACATCTGGTAAAGTATTCCAATCAGTCGTCAAATGCAAAAGTTGGGTCAGGTCCAGGAAAAACTTCTTTAATTCGACCCAAAGGCCAATGCCCTCGTGGGTTGCTGGGATTCACCATCAGGACCAAATCACCGGGATCAATGTTGCGTTTCTCCTCAACGCATTTGTTTCGAGTGTTCAGGGTCGACAGGTCTTTCTTCATCAGTCTTCTCCAGCACTTGGTGATGATATCTTGTGTAAACCGCCGTCGATTTCTGGGGTTGAACGCAATGTCATCGATGACCCTGGGTGCAAGTTGTCCACCCATTTGGCCGTAAAGGAAATGGTTTGATGTTAAAACATGCTCATTGTTGGGATCGCTGCGACAATAACTGAGCGGGCGGGAATTCAAAATTCTTTCTACTTCGACCACCGCGGTCAGTAGCTCTTTATTCGTAGTTCTGGACTCTCCAAGAATTGCACATAAAGCTTTTGTAGCAGACTTTAAGAGGGCTTCGAAACTTCCTCCATGATGCGATCCACCGGGGAAGAAGGGGCGGGGGTTAGGGGAGGGGGGAGGTAAATCGCCACTGGATTGCGTCATGAACTACATGTTCTTTGATCCGAGATTGATCCAGAGTCGAGACTAGGTCACGCAATTCTCTATCACTTGAAGGGAAGTTCGTGCCATTGTCACTAATCATTACCTCCGGCTTTCCACGTCTGGCAACCATTCTGGAAAATGCATTAAGAAAGCTGGCTGTATCCAGTGAGTAAGCTATTTCTAGATAAACTGCTCGTGTGCTTACACAGGTAAACAGACACAGACAACGCTTTGCAGTCACCCTTCTCGTCAGCTTAATGACAAAAGCGCCAGCAAAATCGACTCCACAATGAGCAAAACATCGCAATGATTTGCCAAGTCTGGCTTGAGGTAGGGGTGCCATGATTTGTTCACCTCTGCGTTTTCTTCCAAGTTTGCATACATTATAATCTCGTTTCCATCGCTTAATTTTTTCTCTCCCATTGACAATCCAGTATTTCTGTCGTAATAATTAAGCAAGCGTAAAGTTCACTCCGAGGTTATTATGACCTTGATTATGGATGTGGGCGATGACAAGTTTTGAGATGTGACGTTTCTTCGGTAATATGATATGACAGGGTGTTTGACATTGTAAGGTAGATTGGACATTTCTAGGCTCCTGCTGACACGTAGGATTCCATTACTGTCCGCAAATGGTGACAATCTCCACAGCGGACTGCTTGTCAAGTCACTTCCTCCTCCTCTCACGGTTGTCAATTCCACCGAAAAGCGTTCTCTTTGAGTTGCTCGAACCCAATACCTCTCTGCGATACTGATTTCCTTCGGATCTAGGACTTTTTCCAGTGAGTCGTTTTCCTTGTTTTCGGTCTCTTAGCTTTTCTGAAGACTTGCTCCTTTACTTTTGGAAATGAATCTCTTGATCCAAGCTGTAACTCCTGACAATCGGCGGAAGGAAGAAAACCTCTCGATGTCAAACAAGTGCAGGGACTGCTTGCATTGAAACGAGGTTGATTTTAGCCAGCTCTTGTTTACCTTCCTCACTGCAATCACTCAAACGGAGGCGACTTTCTAGAGGCCAGGATGTCTCCCCTCATGTAGAAAGGCAGGTCCCCGGAACCAGCGACTTTCAGCGGATAGGTTTTTCAGGTCCAGACCTCTTGTTGCGTCGTCCGCGGGGTTTTGTTTTTCTGGTATATGTCGCCACTGAGGTGGGTCCGATTTCCGTTGAATGTCGGCTTTTCGATTAGCAACAAACGATTTCAGTCGTCTTGAGTGACCCTGGATTCAGTAGATTACATCCATACTGTTCGTCCACAGGGTGTGTCGACTTAGCGGAATTTCTAGCTTCTGAGAGACCGTTTCAGCTGACCGCACTCCCAGTACTGCTGCCAATTAACCCAAGGCGTGGGATGCTGACGAATTTAATCGGTGTTATTCTTGCTTTGGCTGTTACCAGGGCAACTGAGATCTGTCCACTCACGTGTCCGTATTTGGCGTAGCTTACTGCGGCATAGCCTAGTCGTGACGCGTCAACGAATGTATGAAGTGAGACGTCTTCCACTGCTTCCTCGTAATGTCGATAGCAACTTGGGATTTTGACCTGTGGAGCTTCTGGCAACCGTTTGGCCCACTGATGAGTAGCCAACTTTAAATCGTCAGGAAACTCTTCATCCCATTCAACACCACGCAACCAGGCTTCTTGTAATGCCATTTTTGCTCTGATGATGTATGACGCCAAGAACTGCAATGGATCAAACAGTGTAGCAATACGACTTCACACTCCTCGCTTCGTGTAAAAGGACGGGTTGATTTCTTTGACAATAAACGTGAAAACATCTTCATCGCATTCCAATGGACTCCTAATGTCTTGACACTCGGAAGTTCTGAGTCGTCAAGCTTTACTCCAGTTGCTTGATCCTCTTATGGGATTTCTTCTAGCACCTCTGTTCGATTACTACACCACTTTTGGGCACAGAAACCAGCACCACCCAGGACCTTTGTCAAATCTTCACGGACGAGAACGGCGTCTTCTACAGTTTCTTCTGAGTGAAAGATATCATCCATGTACATATCTCGGAGCAGGACCATAGCTGCTGCTGGATAGTTCTCTTTAAAGTCTAGGGTGTGGCTGCGAAGCACGACCTGGGCGAGATAACGGGATGCTCTGTCTCCAAACGTTCAACGGACTGCTTCATATACGTCCACAGGCTTTGTGGTATCGCGATCTCTCCATAACAGTCTGTGGTGCTTGCGGTCTTTCTCAACGAGGACAACCTGAGAAAACATTTCCTTGATGTCCGCTACTAGGGCGACAGGTCTCAGTGTAAATCGGAAAATTACCCCCAGGATATCTCGTTAAAGTTTAGGCCCGGTAAGCATCGCGTCATTCAAGGAAACGCCCTTGCAACGTGCAGCCGAGTCAAATACTATGCGTACCTTGGTGGTCTCTCTATCTTCACTAATGACTGGAAAGTGTGGGAGGAACCAGCTTGGACATTCTTCTGCCTCGTTATTTTCTAACTTCCGAACGCAGCCCTTCTCGACATTCGCATTCATTTCTTCTTTGTAACGTCTCGCAACATCTGGCTTCTTGAGGAGGTTTTTCTCTTAAGGGGGTCTTATACTCTCAGATATAAATTTTTCTCCAGAAAACCATTTTTTTGGAACATGAAGATTCAACATCCCTGTCCATTTGTAAATCGTATTTTGAAACGATTTTCCTCTAATTACTCCTGAATTTACGTTTAAATTAAGAAATCTGAACACTTCTAGCTATATTTCAACATAGCAACACCCATAGCAACCATTGTTTACAGTCTAAAAGTACTCACAAAATGGATTCAATTCAGTACATTTTAATGATACTTTACACAAACGCTTTAAAGATGTGTAGTTACGAGAATTTTGCATCATGGTCCTGAACATTATTTCTTCTACCATCTTATACGCTCCTTATACTTGGTTAACATTTCTATGACTGGTGTGTATTCGGGTGTTCAATAAAACATTTATGTAAAACCTTTAAATATACCCCTCCCCCTGCCCCTGACCTCCCCCCCCCCCTAGTTCACAGCGCTAATTTGGGCTCTCGGAGACCGAAGTAAAACTTTAAAGCCTTATTTCTCAAAATCACCAAATAGACGGATCATCAATATCTCGCACACGATATCTCCACTGGCTTTTAACCGAATGTTGTCAA
The DNA here is from genome assembly GCF_042242905.1 of Orbicella faveolata. Classification (NCBI taxonomy): domain Eukaryota; kingdom Metazoa; phylum Cnidaria; class Anthozoa; order Scleractinia; family Merulinidae; genus Orbicella; species Orbicella faveolata. The sequence goes on from NW_028301554.1 coordinate 9,181,872, forward strand.
ATTTTCAACATTGATGAAGGACACAATTATCTAGGTCTTAAACCTCCAAAATTTGCAATTTGTGAAATTTTTTCCTGTTATTTAGTTAATATAGTTAATATTAGTTAATATTAATATACTTTTTCAACATTTCACGAGAAAAACCCCCTCAAAACACTGTTTTCTGAGGCTTGTCTCCTGGATAACTTGCTTATGGACAGGATGAACTTAATTCCATACTTCTCGAACCATTCATTATTACGTTATCGTGTTTATAATGAACACCACTTTTTAACACTAAGGAGCTAGTTATTCATTAACTATCGTGGCACGTGAGCTGGAAAAGCTCATTTTTGAAGTCAGAGTGCAAAGTCCTTTAACGTGATACCAAAACTGTTCCACAGAGTTGTTTTGCAAAAAAAAAAAAATTTAGGTATAAGACCACCTTAAGAGAACAAACGTTTCTCTGCTGAAGAAAGGGCTGGCAAACGCCCAACACAGGTCCACCCCAACGGCGTTTGGACCGCTCCAATTGGACCGTAACATTCTGTTAAGGCTAGCGTAAGCTCAGGATGGTCTGATCCGATCAGAATGTCAATAGTTTTCCTTCCAGGGGCTATAGGAAATGGAATATTCTTAAGGTGTTCCCATTTGACTTTGTGTTGATTCCAGTCTGGACTGAGACAAGTCTTGACACATATCATTCAGTGTCCATCCTTCAACAGTAGATTGGGTCTCCCCATTGAGACTCTTTAACGTCAGCGAGACTTTCTTACAACATCCCCTGCAGACTCAGAGTCGCCGAAAGCGCTTCGTGTCTCTCCAGCAGCGTCTACACGTTCATGCGGATTAGATCGACGTTCGAAGTGCAGATGGAAGTGATATAGGTGCTTCTACAATCATTGGTACCACAGCGATTGTTTTCCGGACCATTCTTCCGTCGATGGCCTGATTTCAAACAACGATAACAAAGTTCATTCTTTTTTGCGATTTCCCATCTATTCGCAATGGATGTTTCACCCCAGTTCTTGCATGCGTTTACTTAGTGAGATCCATGGCACACAACACACTTGGGTGTGGGCTCTCTAGTAACGTTGTGAACTGCTCCTTTCTCACGCTTGTGTTTCTTTGACTCGATATATCCTCTGTCCATATGATAAACAACTTGCTTCTGTAACTATTTAGAAAATACGGATAGTCCATCCTTCCTGGGTTTCCTGTGCAACCACTCTTGGTACGCGTTAAGAAGAGACCCTGATAACTTTCGTTGCACTGCAATGTTAGTTGAGATACTCCTGCGAGCTCTTGATGCTGGTCGCTATTCTCAAGCTTAACCACAACGTCAATTAAACGATCCGAGAAAATCTCCAACTCCTTTAGGTTAGTCTCCTCGACAGGAGACGCACGCAAACTGACTTCGAGGTAACGTTGCAAAAGTCGCTTTTCACCTCCGTACTTCTGATCAAGTTTTTCCAAGGCAGTTTGATATTGTCTAGATGTGCAACGTAACCGCTCCACAACTCGTAACGGCTTCCCAGATAGAGAATTTTTCAACATCATTATCTTGGTTTTAGCTGGTACTTTCATCCCATCCACCAATATTTCAAATTGCACTTTCCATTCGTGATAAAGGTCTTTATCTCCGCTGAAGACGATTAAGGCGGGTTTCTTGATTCCTTTGAACAATCTGTCAAAATCGTTCGAGTCGAATTTGTCTTTGTCTGACTCGTCTTCTTCACTTTCTTTCTTTTCCGAGTCAGAATCTTTATTGCTGAATTTAGGAGCCGATTTACTCCCTTTGGACTGTGAATGTGACATCCTGACAAAAGAGGCCACTCACGGTCCAGAATCAAAACAACAAACAAGCGATCGCGAACGATCGATCTAAAAAGCAAATAATCTTGTTTACACGTGCTTTGCGATGACGTAATTTGTTTTCCCCCGGCCAAAACATATCACTCTAGTCTGCACTGGTTGTTAAGGACACTACTTAGTAGCCAGGCCAATCACGATTAGTTAATAATTGTCTCTTTATCTTAGTTACGAACGTAGTTACAATGTTTACTTCTTTTTTGTTAGTTTTGTAATCGGACCTTTAAGCGTCACCACGCGCATATAAAAGCTGAGTTAGCGTCCTTTTAAAGTAGTTTTTCGTTCCTTCTCGCGTGGCCTTGTCAACCTTGAACTCTTGATGTTTTTGATTTCCTAACCCTTGGTTCAAGCGGGTCCGATATGTGAGTACCTTTGTCATTTTGATTAAGTTACGTTTTTATAGCTATGGGCGAAGGAATACAAAGAAACATTTGTACAATGTTAATCGATTTATGATCGTCTAAATTAGACGTTACTAGAGTGAACGCCCACCTTTTAGGTTGGAAAGCATTGAGCTGTTAATCAGTTCTTTTTGTTGTGTATTTCTGTGATCGAATCTTATTTAGTATCTTAGCGTAGTATTTACGCTGGCTATTTTTTGATGTGTTGTATTATTCAATTTCGTTATGTTATCGATTCCCAATCGGTAGTTTGTCTCGTGTAAGTTTTGAGTATTTGTTATGCAACCTTTCCGCTAAATTGATAGAAATTCGTTACATATTGTTATTTCAGTTTACGATCGTTTACTTTGATGCAATAAATCGCCGATAACCGTCAACTTTGGTTTTTCGTGGTTTACTTGTCTATCCTTGAAGACGACCTGTAAAGTAGTCCCACCCACTAGCTTGTCGCGACACGCCTAGAGCTCGTTTTGTTTCGTCTCGTTTTGGAATTTGCCAGTCGCTGCAAGCGCTACACTGGGACTGCATTCCGTTTTTTGTCGAATGCAATCAGAGTAAAAAACCAGTTCAAAGAAGACTCCAAAACGTCGAAAACAACGAAAGAAGCCACAAAAGAGAACAAGAATGACGTAGCAGATGGACACGGCTATTGGATGGACATACAGCACATGGTTTGGCGATGATGTCATTCGTTTTTGCCCCTGCTACGGCGCGGCCAAATCGGTGTCGAAAGATCCAAGATCCACCGTCCCATGAAACTTGACTCAAGTCTACATTAGGACTGCGTTCTACGAACGCAATAAGGAGGCTGAAGTTTTCAGCCTGCCAATCACAAATCCCAACGGATGACCAACGCTCCCATTTGATTGGCTTATTCACTCAGGTCTAATTTTAGCGCGTTGCCATAAAATTCCGGAGAGCGACGGGTGTAATTTTCTGTTTTATTTTACACGTAAGCAATGCCTTTTGAACTAAATGAACGATAGCTTCAAGAGAAGAGTTTACAAAGAAAATTGACTTTTTTTAATTTCGACTTCATAATTTTTGTTCCTCCACTTGCGAAAGCCTATCGTATGAATTCGAGCTGTTCACTCAAATTTATGAAATGCCGTGTCTAGTTCTTTTGATGCCAGGTGTCTTTGCTCCTTCGAAGACTAACGCGGCTGAGAAATAAGTTTGGAAACTAAAACTCGTAAAAAACCTCAGGTACAAGCAGACTACGAAGGTAATATGTTATATCTACGGTAATAGGGTTTTTCTTCAGCCAGGTATCTGAAAGAGATTCCACAAGGTGAACATTGGCTGCTGTTGTACCGTCTTGCTGCTAAACTTCAGTCGGCCTTTTACAAACGCAAATTTTGTTTTTATTGCATTCAGCCATGAGTCTTCCTTCGCCTCTCTAACGTCAATATTCAGGAGAAATCTCACTTTTTTGTTTCTAATTTCTTTACTCTGAATACAGAATAGTTTGAGGAATAACTCAACGCTGTTCAATTTGCATTTTGTTTGCATGCACCATCATAACGCTCATAAATTTGAATGAGTTTGAATATCCCACCAAAATCCGTCTGTGCTCACAGGCTAACGAAAGTCACCTCTTACGAGATTTTTCTTCGTTCTCGGCATGCTGAGATAAATGGAAACCGATAGCTCGTTGATCGCAGGCATCAGCTTTGTTATTTTAGTTAGCGGCGAAATTTGAATGTTCCGTGAAGTGACGAAGATAATTCATCGTTTTTGTTCTTCCAAAGGTATCTTGTAAAGTGTTAATATAAGTTTTATTTTCAATGTATTTTTATTATTTACCTTATATTATTCTACGTAAATGACTCCGTTATTTTAACGAAAAAAAACGCTATAATCTCCACGACTTCTTCTGTTGTGCGACCGTTATTTCGGCTTTCCATCATTACACAAAAAGCCAACAAAATGCTTCAAAGGTGGCGTGTCCTTGCCTTTTATAGGATCGTTCTGTGTTTAAAACCTTGAAATTTTAAGTTTTCATGTCTTTGATATTAAAAACTTTTATATTCTATTTCTCTATTACTTTGTGTTTCGCTTTACAGAAACTTGCGACACAGATAAATGATATGCTCCAAAAAACGTGGCCGCAAATTTTATAATCGGAGAAGAAAGATACCCAAGAAATACTAAAAGAGTAACACGAAATAAAAGCTGTGTTGCTATGACTTGTGCAAGTTTAGGAGAACACGGAAAAATTGTTGAAACAGTCGCTTACGACCTCTTCTTTTCATAACATTTCTTGTTTTCCTAATCTTCCACTTGTAATTCTACAATTTAATTCAAACCAGAGAAAACTTTCTGTGCCTATGCATATGCTTGTGATGTAAAGAAACATCATGCTCACCTGAATATTCCATGGGAACTTCAAGCAATAAAATAATCGCAGCAAACAGGGAAGAGGGAAAATATAAACATACCCAAAAACACGACAGTAGCGTAATAAGCTGATAGCAGCTGGAGAAAAGTGAATTAGGGGCGGAGAGAGGGATGGGACTAAATGCCATAAACAGACATCCCTGAGTCATCTATCGAGATGTATTGAAAGCAGATGACTTTACCTGATATGATAATAATGGTTAGTGAAGGCTCTTATTCATTTTAAACAAATAAACAAGCATTTTAAAGGAACGGAAGGCTCAGTTTTGTGATATTTATTGGTACGTAGATGAATTACTCTGTATGACAGATATTGTATACACAAATAAGTGTGGCGATATACGTCAATTTTCCTTAATAGGTAATGGTTTGGAAGATAATCATGGAATATTTTGTCCACGTTTTATAGGCTACTGTATGGGAAAAACTTACATAAATAATTTTAAACAGGACTATATCTTATAAAGGTTGTTTCTTTTGCTAAACGTTCTACCACGTTACATAATTATATATCGAATTGTTCAATTGATTGGTCTATCGAGCGAGCGCTATATCAATCGCCTACTAATTAAGTTATGCCACCAAAACTTGTCATAGTTAGTAGCTTTTTAGTTCAAGTTAGATGCTATGTTTGCTGACGATCATATAGACAAATGTCTGGCTCTTATACTGGATGAATAATTCTGCGCATTCATTCAATATGTCAACAAACCGCCAACCAGCTGTTTAGTTTATTGAGTTTACAATCGATTTTCGTGAATTTCTTGGCTTTTTCGTATAGAATAAAGTTCAGACTTGGATTAAACGCTTGTGTGGATAAAATAGTTTATCCATCCTTCAATTACAAGTTCGCGTCCTCAATTAAAATATGCCGATCTGAAACTTATCATATTTAATAAGAATTTAATTTGATTACCAGTGTTCTAAAACAGGAACATGCAGATGTTCTAATTCAGCGGAGCCACGCTCGTAGCGACTACAGGTAAAATGAATTGCAACTTCTGAATTCTCTCTCCGTTTAACGGAAAAAACACGAGAAAAACGTAGGTTATACTTTCTATTGCGTTACTCGGTGATGGAGGCTTATGCCATAGAGAGTGGCAACGGAAAGTAGTAAATAATATGCTGAAAAGAAAAAGGACAATTCAAATAAAAGCAGAAGTCTGCTCTCAAATTTCATCTTTTTGGATCATTTCTTTCGTGCTGTTAGCACTATTAAAAAGCACTTTCTTTGATGCGGATATTTTTGAGACCTAAGCCAGCCGTCAAAAAATACAGGAAACTGTACGGGTCCGCAAATGATCCCCAAATTGAACCGCAAATGATCCCGGACCGGAAATGATCCCAATATTGGACCGCAAATGATCCCGATCAAAAAATAGGAATGGCATGGATTTATATCAGAGGAAGGAGAGAACATGTACAAAAATTATGAACTAAAAAACATGTTTTATCATTTTACAAAAAATATATTCCACAGTTGCCGTTTTGTTCTTCGAAGGGTACAGATCGTTTTCACTGGACACGCAATAAAAAAAAATAATAATAATAATAAATCGAAAACCAACCGATGAAAAAGAGCTAAGAAATTGTGATGTATGCTATAGAAGATAACTAAATAAGACACTTTCCAAGTTTTAGGCCTGTGCGTTTCTCCAAACTTCAGATATTCGTCGTAAATGTTTCCCAGAAATTAACAGAGCCCAGTAAGAAAACGCCATGTTGGTGTACATCCGTGGTACACCAATATGGCGACCGGAATATAGTGTAAACATCTGGAACTTACTTTGGCTTTCTAGGCGACTGATTATCAGTACTAAACAAACAAACATTTACATAACCCCTTTTCCTAATGCTCTATCATCTAAAAAGGCTCAATATCATGAGATAAGTATATATTTTTCAACAAACTCGATCGTAGCCTTATGTCACGCAACCTCCATAACCCTGAAATTCAAAATGCTCTGGTTTCCAAACGAAGCACGCTAATTGTCAGGAGTGCTCAACGGGAAAAATTTTTAAATTGACTTGTTGTTGCTCGAAAGTATTAATTGACATCCAATAAGAGATAAATAGTTAATAATTAACAACCGTGGGAAAATAATATCCGCTCCGCACCGCCAGCTAGTAGAAGATAGCTAAATGAAGTCGCCAGCCAGGAACCGTTTGGGGGATGCTTTTTCCCAGCCAGCACAACTTAAGAAACGCTGGTTTTCCCAGCAATTTTTACATTACTTTTTGCGCCAACCAGGAAGAGTATAAATACCTTTTTTAATTCAATTTTAATTTAATCAATTGAGTTAATTAAATTAAAATTCCGTTGAATCTAATTAATTAATCAATTAATTAATTTGACTCAGTTATAATTAATCAATTAATTATAACTAGTTAATTTATAACTAAATTAACTAGTGAACATGAAAAAACAAAAATTTTACTTACCTCAAAAAGGAAACACTACAATTATCATTGAATGGCAGTAAGATTAGGACAGTTCTCCATCCATGCAATAATTCATCTAGCAGTAATTTATAGCCCTCCGCGAAACAATTGTCGCTGAATGTATCATAACTGAACTGTGTCCAAGGCCACTAAGACTACAAGAACTCATTGCTCCATTCAGCTGTTAATGAAAAATGCAAAGTAGATTGCATTTTTTCTTCCAAATGTATACAGGCTTCAATGGAGATGTAGCATGCATAAAAAAAGTAAAATCCAATAGAATTAGATGTTTGTTGTAAAAAAATCTATAGAAACCATTTATTTTGCCATAAAATGAGCAATACCTAGAAAAGTAAAACTTACGATAAATTAATTGCTTAACTGCCACTGCTGTTTAGGGCTGTCAGCGTTTTTAGGAAACCAATACCGCAACGGACCCAGGTTCAGACTGCCTTAGTTACCTTTTGAAACTGGTAGATAATTTGAAATGTACTATAGTGGATTTTATGCTCGGATCTGTTCAATACTTAGAGTTAGCTCTACTAATTTGTAAATTGTAATTGAATTTTTCCTCTCAGTCCATAATGGGAGGAACAAGGGCTGGAAATGAACCTCGAGCTCGCACATTCCAGTTTTTAAACTGCTCTGGTGTACCTGCCCCCTTCAAGCTTAACGGCATAAGTTTTTGACAGCCCCGAGTATATCTTTAAGTATTGGTGGCACTTATGAGAAATCGTACCTGTTCCTCAGAATCTATAATCCAGACTGTATTAATTGCCCCTTGCTAGCTACAAATAGAAAAACTCAACATTGCGAAAAACTAGCAGACATTTTGAAGTAGTTTTCATTCTCGGGCCAGAGCAATATTAATAGTTCATTCATTTGCAAATTTTGAAAGAATTGTGAGAAAACAAAACTGCTCTGGTCCACCTGCCCCTTCAACCATAGTCCCAACTACAAGTGAATATATGAAAGACCATATATCTTCTTATAATCCCAACTGCAGCTCCGAGTCAAGTGTTAGCGGCACTTGTGAGAAATCGTACCCAGAATCTATTATCCAAAACATCCTAATCCTCGTTAGCAGATGCACTAAAAAAAGTGCATTCTTGCCCAAACAGGGTCCCTCTACAACATCATCTAACGATCTATTTTTCTAACTGACCATATGCAAAAATGGCTACCAATGCCTTCTGTTGTCTGGTCACGTTTCTTATAACGTGATCACACTAAAAAAGCAAATGAAACAAAATACTAAAACGCTTTGGCGTTTTTTGGTTTAAAGGTTACAAAGTAGAGACTTATTTAACGGATTATAAAGGAATAAAACGACTCTGACCTACATAGCCTCGTTTTCACTTTTTTGATAAGGTATATGTAATTGTGATCTCCAATTAGAGAAGAAGATAGCCTGAAAACTCAACACAGTGATTTATTTTGTCCTAATCTTCAAGGTAAATAGTTTTAATTCCTTTAGGGAAGTGTTTCTTCTGGGCGACATACATTTAGGCTGCCAGTTTTGCATTGGATCTTTCTACTGGAGGCTTTCGAGTTTCTGACAGAAAACTGAATCTTGCTACTGATTAATTATATCTGTTTTAAACGCTACTAATTATTTAATATGCTTTACTAAACAAAACGTTTGCCAGGAAGGCACTATCTTGACCTCGACGCTTGTAAACTGCATAATTCCAGTTGCCATTTGCATAACACTTCTTCTAACTGCTCATGTCAGATGCTCAACAACCATCACCACGTCCGACGCTAGCATTTCTACCAGAAATTAGTAATATGAAGCTGACCATATGTCTACTTATTTTCGTGAAACTGAGCTGTTAAAAAAAGCTTTCCTTAGAATCTTTTTGCAGTCCTTAACGTTATTATATGAGGTGAATTACCTACCTGAATTACAGTGTTGACGCAAAATGGTCTCACAGTCAACTCTCTCTTTCAACCTGTGTAAAAAGGAAAGGAACAACAATTAGCATGCGCGCGTTGATCTTTATCTTGAAAAATGGTATTGACTTTTTTGACCTTCAAAAGGAAAAATTGACAGTCTTGTACCTTTATCTTTGAAATTGCCTAATAAAACTAAAAAAAACACTCTTCCCTCCATAAAAAAACTCCTGTCTAACTGTTAAAAAAACACCTCTATATGGACGCAAGTCCCTTTTTTTCCCTTTTCAAATTGCAGGAAAGCTAGCCTATATCATACCTGAAACGCAATTTGTTCAACAAAACACCAACAAAGTACTCCACGTTTCACTCTAGAACCTGCGGAGAAACTTACATCATGTGAACACAATAAAATACAATCGCGAAGAACAGTCGTAAATAATAACACTTCACGTAAATGGGTATAATTGTTTAAAATAACCTATATGTAACTGCGCTTCTTCTAAGTAAAATCTTTGTAAACCCTTCAATGATTAGGAAACTTTCATAAATTAAAAACACTCATACAGTTGAATAACAAACTACGATGTTCAAGGAACCCTCAGGAGAACCAAAGAGAGTTTTGAAGTATTTCTCTTAGTATAGGTAGCGAATTTCGGAAACCTTGTTACAGCATTCATCTAGTTAAATAAACTGTAGGAGTTTTGGAATCCCTTGCGAGATCACAAACACTTCTCTAATATAAGTTAAGATGTTCAAAAGAAGTTTTGGAATCCCTTGCGAGATCACAAACACTTTTCTAAAGTAAGTAAAGATGTTAGGAAGTTTTGGAATCCCTTGCGAGATCACAAACACTTCTCTAAAGTAAGTTACGATGTTCAGAAGAAGTCTTTGGAATCCCTTGCGAGATCACAAACACTTTTCTGAAGTAAGTAAAGATGTTACGAAGTTTTGGAATCCCGTGCGAGATCACAAACACTTCTCTAAAGTAAGTTACGATGTTCAGAAGACGTTTTGGAATCCATTGCAAGATCACAAGCACTTTTCTAGAGTAGATTAAGATGTTACGAAGTTTTGGAATCCCTTGTGAGATCACAAACACTTCTCTAAAGTAAGTTAAGATGTTCAGAAGAAGTTTTGGAATCCCTTGCGAGATCACAAACACTTTTCTAAAGTATGTAAAGATGTTACGAAAGTTTGCAATCCCTAGCGAGATCACAAACACTAAGGTAAGGTGTTCAGAAGAAGTTTTGGAATCCCTTGCGAGATCACAAACACCTTTCTAAATTAAGTTAAGATGTTACGAAGTTTTGGAATCCCTAGCGAGATCACCATCACTTCTTTAAATTAAGTTAAGATGTTCAGAAGAAGTTTGGACTCCCTTGCGAAATCACAAACACTTCTCTAAATATTAAGTTAGGTTTACATGTTTCAAGCCAAATTTATCTCCATTAAGCTTACTTTATTGCATTTTGACAGACAACACTTTTGTCCTAATAAGCTGACGTGTTTTCGCCAGTTTAGGAAAGTCTTTTGAGATCAAACACTTGTTCATAACCGTGTTGGGACTAAGTGGAAATGCCTCCGAATTTCTCGAAAAGACATCAGGATTCTGGGATAATTTGGGAAAATTACCAGCAGTCGTCTACAAGTAAAATAATCTTTTGGTGTTTCCAAACCTCCCTTCAGAGATAACAAATACTTTCGCGGCACAACCTTCCATGTGTTGAAGCCTCCAACGAGATCACTTAAAATTAGCTTACGATGAGCCGTTAAAGAGGTAACTTCATTTTTGTTGGGAGGCTCTGTCACGGGACACTTTCGGTTAGTGAGAAAGCGGTTAACTCACTTCCTGTATACCATTCAGCATGTGGTCTTTAAGCATTAAACAACCACTAAATAGTTCACAAACGTTTTTCAGTTCACTAACGTTTTTTTCTCTATTAGTTAACAAAGATATGGTTAGAAGTAACTAGCTCATTAATTTTTGCAAACCCTTTTCCTCGTGCTGTGAACTGGAGCTCGGTAGCCAATGGTGTGCCTCTCATGTTTCCTTCAACACCACGATTGTTCGAGGCGGCATCAATTCACGATTCCCTACAGAAACAAAGAATGCCCCTAAGAGGCCAGTTCAAACGGAGTCGCAAAATATGGAAAGCTAGAGTCTCTTTTTCTGTTAAAGCCTTTTTTACAGAACATCACATTGAAATTACGTAAACGCATTGAGACTGATATTACGATCAAAACGTCTTTATTTTAAGGGCAATTAATAGCAAGTTTGATACTGATTGTGCTGTCTAACAAAAACAAAATGCTCTGTTGTGAGGAGGAATTTTAAGTAGAGTGGAGCCGTCTGACTGTGCTATAGTTATGGGTCGCACTTGGGAAATCTTTGCCAGAATTTGTTTAATTTGCGGTGGAAATCTGTCATCGCGGGCCTTTGCCTAGTGCGACCGCAGGTTTTTCGCTTTGGCAAAAACTTTGCGAATCGGCAAACATCAAAGACGCCGTAGTGCTTGGGTGGGGCAGGCAGATTTTCGAAAAGTCGGGCCAAACAATGGGAATCACAGCGGTAACTGTCAACGATTGTCAGCGTAACATGAAAAGCGAGGTTTTCAAGGTTTTTACGGCGATAGCATGGAATACCCGCAGTATGCTTCCGTCTACAATCATATGACTGGAAGGGGAACGCAACCGAGCACTTCACATGCGAGCATTGCGTAGGAAAGCGCTCTACCGACCAGGTCCATGTAGGCAAGCGCTTCACAAACGTCGTCATTTTCGTCTTCCCAATCGTCTCCTGATCCTGAACCCGTAGATACTGGAAAACGATCTTATGAAAGATGGTCAGATGACGAAGAAAAAATGCTATTCAACCTGTGAGCCGAGAATTTCGATCGCATCAACAGCAGTCAAGCCCGCAAAGCTTGGGATGACATCGCCAAGCAAACAAATTTGAAATTTGGTACTGTCAATTATCTCCCACTAGTGCGACCCTCCGTTTCTGTCTAAAAGTTTTCCTTTCCCGTTGCGGTTTCAAATTTTTGTGGTTTTTTAGCCGGCAAAGATGAAAACTTTTCTCAAGTGGTCAAGGGCGTGGTTTCCGGACTTTCCGCTGTTATCTACATGACACCTCTATCATTTGCTAATAATTTCTCTAGGCTCATTTCGGTATTGCAAAATATGTTTTAAGCTCTCTAAATATTGGCTCTGGAGGGACAAAATTTGAAATATTCCGTGAACATGTTACTTCCGCCGGGCCTGGCTGAATGATTAGGTCGATTAGATCTGTTTGCCAGTACAGAAAATGTAGCTTCTTGACAGGTCTAATTACCTCATTGATTGATTTGTTGCAGGCTTATCACAAACGGCGGATAGGCACATCAAAAATATAAGTCTACAGGCTACCCTGTCCCGCCCCGATCGCTTCACTCTCCGAATTATTCTGTTTCGCGCTCGCCAAATTTTTTTCTGTCCTCGCCGGGAACCTTTTCGAAGGCTAAACATTCATAAACATTTGCAAGACCACAGCAGCTACCCTAATTCAAAATTTGGGCATTTTTTAGCGCCCTTCGTTCGTACTAGTATGAACGTTAACCCGGTATCATGTTAATCAAACATGCTTCAGTTATTTCGTATTTAGGAAGGAGTGGCCTGAGAGAGTGTTTTTTCGAGGCAAGGTCATCATGTCTGGTCATCGGTGGGCAACGATATTTTCACGCCAATGTTAAATAAATTAAATTTCAACTCGTGCGTGTTGGCGGAACGAGAAGACTTCTCGCAGTTGCACTTGTTCCGCTTCAAGAAAGAGTCGACTTATGGCAAGCCTAAAAAAATGAACTGTTATTCTGGCGTCACGCGCCGCTCAAGAAACTATGGCACACGCGATAAAATTTCGCTGCTTTGCATCGCGATACAGTTCTTTCGGGATTTGCGTCAAAATTGCACGAAAATACAAACGCCAAAAAATTGCATCGTTTGTAACCCTGGAAATCCAAGTTACCTTTTTCTTAGAGCAAGCTTTGTGAATGTAGAAACAACGGAATGTTAAGCTACGTATAAAACCTTGTTTGTCTCCTTGCTTGGGACGCGTTCAAGCCGAACTCACACAAATAAAATATACATACGTATATTCGCGC
>NW_028301554.1:9200000-9280000 GCF_042242905.1 Orbicella faveolata
CACGCCTTACCGCCTCCTGACACTTCCTAAAAGAATGCATTGCTGAAAGTGTATTTTTTTTCGTAAGGTACATTTATTAAGCTTTCTTAAGATATATACTTTGTTGGGGTTTTATTGAAACTGGCGCGCGTACGATTTTTTTCCCGAAGGGCACCCGCGAAGGTGGGAAGTAACCTTTAAAGTGCCTATGAAGTAAAAAATAATTGCTGCTGATTTGAAAGGCTTTTTAAAGTAAAGAAGAATGGCGTTTTCCGTTTTGGAATATCTTTTTTTGTTTTAGAGATATTGATGCTTTTGTATTATAAGTGATGACGTCATAGGTGGTTCTACTAAAGCAGTTCAACACTCAATCAAGAATATCTCTCGAAATATTAAAGCAGTGTTCTTTAAACTTGGCACCAGAAATGTACATCACAAAAGAAACAAAATGACATCCGTTGTGCCGTCGCCATGACAACAGTTATGCTGCTGGTCCTGTTTTAATTAAAACTAACATTACCAGATTTTGTCTTAAACAAGGATCATCCACTCCCAACAATCTAATGGGCAGAGTTAAGACAATATGAGAATGGTGCATGTTCCCAGCAAAACCCTCTGTCCCTTTTCGAAGGGTTGCAAATTGGCATATTTGGTTTTTCACAGAAAGAGACTGGAGCCAAAAGTGTTGCCATGGCAACAACACAGAAGGTGTCATTCTGTTTCTTTTGTGATGCACATTTGTGGTGCCAAGTTTGAAGAACACTGCTCCAATATTTCTAGAGATATTCTTGATTCAGTGTTTTACTGTTCAAGTGGAACCACCTATGACATCATCACTTTCCTCATTTGCAGAATACAAAACCGTAAATATCTCTAGAACAAAAAAAGATATTCTAAAAAGGGAAACACCATTCTTCTTTACTTTGATAAGCCTTTCAAAGAAGCAGCAATTATTTTTTACTTCAAAGGAACTTTAAGCAAAAGTCGCGGATTGTAGTTGTTTTGTTTTTCGCTATATCGTTTTTAAGCTATTGATACTGTTATATTTATGATACTGCTATATTTATGGAAAATGGAACAGTTCGTTCTGCTCGGAATTTTTAGAATAATGGTAATGTGGCAGAAACTTTAAGAGAACGAAATCTTATTATCTGCACTTATGAGCTGTTGTTTCCTTTGATTTTACACTTCTTCCGAAAATATATTCCACCGTTCCCTTGGGTGTCCCTGATGTTTTGCTACGAAATTTACGTCTTGAAGTGTCAAGGGTGGAATTCTGTGAGCGACTTTCGTGCTTCATTTCTATGATTTCCAATCAGGTTATTCTTAGTTTAATAGCGCGCGCGAATATACGTATGTATATTTTATTTGTGTGAGTTCGGCTTGAACGCGTCCCAAGCAAGGAGACAAACAAGGTTTTATACGTAGCTTAACATTCCGTTGTTTCTATATTCACAAAGCTTGCTCTAAGAAAAAGGTAACTTGGATTTCCAGGGTTACAAACGATGTAATTTTTTGGCGTTTGTATTTTCGTGCAATTTTGACGCAAATCCCGAAAGAACTGTATCGCGATGCAAAGCAGCGAAATTTTATCGCGTGTGCCATAGTTTCTTGAGCGGCGCGTGACGCCAGAATAACAGTTCATTTTTTTAGGCTTGCCATAAGTCGACTCTTTCTTGAAGCGGAACAAGTGCAACTGCGAGAAGTCTTCTCGTTCCGCCAACACGCACGAGTTGAAATTTAATTTATTTAACATTGGCGCGAAAATATCGTTGCCCACCAATGACCAGATATGATGACCTTGCCTCGAAAAAACACTCTCTCAGGCCACTCCTTCCTAAATACGAAATAACTGAAGCATGTTTGATTAACATGATACCGGGTTAACGTTCATACTAGTACGAACGAAGGGCGCTAAAAAATGCCCAAATTTTGAATTAGGGTAGCTGCTGTGGTCTTGCAAATGTTTATGAATGTTTAGCCTTCGAAAAGGTTCCCGGCGAGGACAGAAAAAAATTTGGCGAGCGCGAAACAGAATAATTCGGAGAGTGAAGCGATCGGGGCGGGACAGGGTAGCCTGTAGACTTATATTTTTGATGTGCCTATCCGCCGTTTGTGATAAGCCTGCAACAAATCAATCAATGAGGTAATTAGACCTGTCAAGAAGCTACATTTTCTGTACTGGCAGACAGATCTAATCGACCTAATCATTCAGCCAGGCCCGGCGGAAGTAACATGTTCACGGAATATTTCAAATTTTGTCCCTCCAGAGCCAATATTTAGAGAGCTTAAAACATATTTTGCAATACCGAAATGAGCCTAAAGAAATTATTAGCAAATGATAGAGGTGTCATGTAGATAACAGCGGAAAGTCCGGAAACCACGCCCTTGACCACTTGAGAAAAGTTTTCATCTTTGCCGGCTAAAAAACCACAAAAATTTGAAACCGCAACGGGAAAGGAAAACTTTTAGACAGAAACGGAGGGTCGCACTAGTGGGAGATAATTGACAGTACCAAATTTCAAATTTGTTTGCTTGGCGATGTCATCCCAAGCTTTGCGGGCTTGACTGCTGTTGATGCGATCGAAATTCTCGGCTCACAGGTTGAATAGCATTTTTTCTTCGTCATCTGACCATCTTTCATAAGATCGTTTTCCAGTATCTACGGGTTCAGGATCAGGAGACGATTGGGAAGACGAAAATGACGACGTTTGTGAAGCGCTTGCCTACATGGACCTGGTCGGTAGAGCGCTTTCCTGCGCAATGCTCGCATGTGAAGTGCTCGGTTGCGTTCCCCTTCCAGTCATATGATTGTAGACGGAAGCATACTGCGGGTACTCCGTGCTATCGCCGTAAAAACCTTGAAAACCTCGCTTTTCATGTTACGCTGACAATCGTTGACAGTTACCGCTGTGATTCCCATTGTTTGGCCCGACTTTTCGAAAATCTGCCTGCCCCACCCAAGCACTACGGCGTCTTTGATGTTTGCCGATTCGCAAAGTTTTTGCCAAAGCGAAAAACCTGCGGTCGCACTAGGCAAAGGCCCGCGATGACAGATTTCCACCGCAAATTAAACAAATTCTGGCAAAGATTTCCCAAGTGCGACCCATAACTATAGCACAGTCAGACGGCTCCACTCTACTTAAAATTCCTCCTCACAACAGAGCATTTTGTTTTTGTTAGACAGCACAATCAGTATCAAACTTGCTATTAATTGCCCTTAAAATAAAGACGTTTTGATCGTAATATCAGTCTCAATGCGTTTACGTAATTTCAATGTGATGTTCTGTAAAAAAGGCTTTAACAGAAAAAGAGACTCTAGCTTTCCATATTTTGCGACTCCGTTTGAACTGGCCTCTTAGGGGCATTCTTTGTTTCTGTAGGGAATCGTGAATTGATGCCGCCTCGAACAATCGTGGTGTTGAAGGAAACATGAGAGGCACACCATTGGCTACCGAGCTCCAGTTCACAGCACGAGGAAAAGGGTTTGCAAAAATTAATGAGCTAGTTACTTCTAACCATATCTTTGTTAACTAATAGAGAAAAAAACGTTAGTGAACTGAAAAACGTTTGTGAACTATTTAGTGGTTGTTTAATGCTTAAAGACCACATGCTAAATGGTATACAGGAAGTGAGTTAACCGCTTTCTCACTAACCGAAAGTGTCCCGTGACAGAGTCTCCCAACAAAAATGAAGTTACCTCTTTAACGGCTCATCGTAAGCTAATTTTAAGTGATCTCGTTGGAGGCTTCAACACATGGAAGGTTGTGCCGCGAAAGTATTTGTTATCTCTGAAGGGAGGTTTGGAAACACCAAAAGATTATTTTACTTGTAGACGACTGCTGGTAATTTTCCCAAATTATCCCAGAATCCTGATGTCTTTTCGAGAAATTCGGAGGCATTTCCACTTAGTCCCAACACGGTTATGAACAAGTGTTTGATCTCAAAAGACTTTCCTAAACTGGCGAAAACACGTCAGCTTATTAGGACAAAAGTGTTGTCTGTCAAAATGCAATAAAGTAAGCTTAATGGAGATAAATTTGGCTTGAAACATGTAAACCTAACTTAATATTTAGAGAAGTGTTTGTGATTTCGCAAGGGAGTCCAAACTTCTTCTGAACATCTTAACTTAATTTAAAGAAGTGATGGTGATCTCGCTAGGGATTCCAAAACTTCGTAACATCTTAACTTAATTTAGAAAGGTGTTTGTGATCTCGCAAGGGATTCCAAAACTTCTTCTGAACACCTTACCTTAGTGTTTGTGATCTCGCTAGGGATTGCAAACTTTCGTAACATCTTTACATACTTTAGAAAAGTGTTTGTGATCTCGCAAGGGATTCCAAAACTTCTTCTGAACATCTTAACTTACTTTAGAGAAGTGTTTGTGATCTCACAAGGGGTTCCAAAACTTCGTAACATCTTAATCTACTCTAGAAAAGTGCTTGTGATCTTGCAATGGATTCCAAAACGTCTTCTGAACATCGTAACTTACTTTAGAGAAGTGTTTGTGATCTCGCACGGGATTCCAAAACTTCGTAACATCTTTACTTACTTCAGAAAAGTGTTTGTGATCTCGCAAGGGATTCCAAAGACTTCTTCTGAACATCGTAACTTACTTTAGAGAAGTGTTTGTGATCTCGCAAGGGATTCCAAAACTTCCTAACATCTTTACTTACTTTAGAAAAGTGTTTGTGATCTCGCAAGGGATTCCAAAACTTCTTTTGAACATCTTAACTTATATTAGAGAAGTGTTTGTGATCTCGCAAGGGATTCCAAAACTCCTACAGTTTATTTAACTAGATGAATGCTGTAACAAGGTTTCCGAAATTCGCTACCTATACTAAGAGAAATACTTCAAAACTCTCTTTGGTTCTCCTGAGGGTTCCTTGAACATCGTAGTTTGTTATTCAACTGTATGAGTGTTTTTAATTTATGAAAGTTTCCTAATCATTGAAGGGTTTACAAAGATTTTACTTAGAAGAAGCGCAGTTACATATAGGTTATTTTAAACAATTATACCCATTTACGTGAAGTGTTATTATTTACGACTGTTCTTCGCGATTGTATTTTATTGTGTTCACATGATGTAAGTTTCTCCGCAGGTTCTAGAGTGAAACGTGGAGTACTTTGTTGGTGTTTTGCTGAACAAATTGCGTTTCAGGTATGATATAGGCTAGCTTTCCTGCAATTTGAAAAGGGAAAAAAAGGGACTTGCGTCCATATAGAGGTGTTTTTTTAACAGTTAGACAGGAGTTTTTTTATGGAGGGAAGAGTGTTTTTTTTAGTTTTATTAGGCAATTTCAAAGATAAAGGTACAAGACTGTCAATTTTTCCTTTTGAAGGTCAAAAAAGTCAATACCATTTTTCAAGATAAAGATCAACGCGCGCATGCTAATTGTTGTTCCTTTCCTTTTTACACAGGTTGAAAGAGAGAGTTGACTGTGAGACCATTTTGCGTCAACACTGTAATTCAGGTAGGTAATTCACCTCATATAATAACGTTAAGGACTGCAAAAAGATTCTAAGGAAAGCTTTTTTTAACAGCTCAGTTTCACGAAAATAAATAGACATATGGTCAGCTTCATATTACTAATTTCTGGTAGAAATGCTAGCGTCGGACGTGGTGATGGTTGTTGAGCATCTGACATGAGCAGTTAGAAGAAGTGTTATGCAAATGGCAACTGGAATTATGCAGTTTACAAGCGTCGAGGTCAAGATAGTGCCTTCCTGGCAAACGTTTTGTTTAGTAAAGCATATTAAATAATTAGTAGCGTTTAAAACAGATATAATTAATCAGTAGCAAGATTCAGTTTTCTGTCAGAAACTCGAAAGCCTCCAGTAGAAAAGATCCAATGCAAAACTGGCAGCCTAAATGTATGTCGCCCAGAAGAAACACTTCCCTAAAGGAATTAAAACTATTTACCTTGAAGATTAGGACAAAATAAATCACTGTGTTGAGTTTTCAGGCTATCTTCTTCTCTAATTGGAGATCACAATTACATATACCTTATCAAAAAAGTGAAAACGAGGCTATGTAGGTCAGAGTCGTTTTATTCCTTTATAATCCGTTAAATAAGTCTCTACTTTGTAACCTTTAAACCAAAAAACGCCAAAGCGTTTTAGTATTTTGTTTCATTTGCTTTTTTAGTGTGATCACGTTATAAGAAACGTGACCAGACAACAGAAGGCATTGGTAGCCATTTTTGCATATGGTCAGTTAGAAAAATAGATCGTTAGATGATGTTGTAGAGGGACCCTGTTTGGGCAAGAATGCACTTTTTTTAGTGCATCTGCTAACGAGGATTAGGATGTTTTGGATAATAGATTCTGGGTACGATTTCTCACAAGTGCCGCTAACACTTGACTCGGAGCTGCAGTTGGGATTATAAGAAGATATATGGTCTTTCATATATTCACTTGTAGTTGGGACTATGGTTGAAGGGGCAGGTGGACCAGAGCAGTTTTGTTTTCTCACAATTCTTTCAAAATTTGCAAATGAATGAACTATTAATATTGCTCTGGCCCGAGAATGAAAACTACTTCAAAATGTCTGCTAGTTTTTCGCAATGTTGAGTTTTTCTATTTGTAGCTAGCAAGGGGCAATTAATACAGTCTGGATTATAGATTCTGAGGAACAGGTACGATTTCTCATAAGTGCCACCAATACTTAAAGATATACTCGGGGCTGTCAAAAACTTATGCCGTTAAGCTTGAAGGGGGCAGGTACACCAGAGCAGTTTAAAAACTGGAATGTGCGAGCTCGAGGTTCATTTCCAGCCCTTGTTCCTCCCATTATGGACTGAGAGGAAAAATTCAATTACAATTTACAAATTAGTAGAGCTAACTCTAAGTATTGAACAGATCCGAGCATAAAATCCACTATAGTACATTTCAAATTATCTACCAGTTTCAAAAGGTAACTAAGGCAGTCTGAACCTGGGTCCGTTGCGGTATTGGTTTCCTAAAAACGCTGACAGCCCTAAACAGCAGTGGCAGTTAAGCAATTAATTTATCGTAAGTTTTACTTTTCTAGGTATTGCTCATTTTATGGCAAAATAAATGGTTTCTATAGATTTTTTTACAACAAACATCTAATTCTATTGGATTTTACTTTTTTTATGCATGCTACATCTCCATTGAAGCCTGTATACATTTGGAAGAAAAAATGCAATCTACTTTGCATTTTTCATTAACAGCTGAATGGAGCAATGAGTTCTTGTAGTCTTAGTGGCCTTGGACACAGTTCAGTTATGATACATTCAGCGACAATTGTTTCGCGGAGGGCTATAAATTACTGCTAGATGAATTATTGCATGGATGGAGAACTGTCCTAATCTTACTGCCATTCAATGATAATTGTAGTGTTTCCTTTTTGAGGTAAGTAAAATTTTTGTTTTTTCATGTTCACTAGTTAATTTAGTTATAAATTAACTAGTTATAATTAATTGATTAATTATAACTGAGTCAAATTAATTAATTGATTAATTAATTAGATTCAACGGAATTTTAATTTAATTAACTCAATTGATTAAATTAAAATTGAATTAAAAAAGGTATTTATACTCTTCCTGGTTGGCGCAAAAAGTAATGTAAAAATTGCTGGGAAAACCAGCGTTTCTTAAGTTGTGCTGGCTGGGAAAAAGCATCCCCCAAACGGTTCCTGGCTGGCGACTTCATTTAGCTATCTTCTACTAGCTGGCGGTGCGGAGCGGATATTATTTTCCCACGGTTGTTAATTATTAACTATTTATCTCTTATTGGATGTCAATTAATACTTTCGAGCAACAACAAGTCAATTTAAAAATTTTTCCCGTTGAGCACTCCTGAAATTTGTTCAAATTTCCAGTGCTACACACTAAGTGTTTTACAGAGTGATGGAGCGTTGTAGGCTTGTGGGTCTACTCAGGTGACAGCGTCTTCTGTAATAGTTGCTTCATGGTTAGATTTTAGTTTAAAACTTTAGACGAGTGACGTTAATGGCTGATAAAATGTGATTTAACTATAACACCGAAATATCAATGTTTAACAAAGGAGGATATGTAGCGTATGTTGCACTGATCATAATTTTACTGAGAATTGCAAAGAAATGCAAGCCAAGTCGTGTTTTGATGATTGAGTGGTGATATTCATAACATCGTGGTTAGCAACACAATTTAGTCGAAAGTATGAAAAAAAAAAAAAAAAAAAAAAAAAACAAGTCGTAAGCCATTATGATTATAAGATGGCTTTAATAAAGACATCGGTATTCACGTACGCCAATTCCCCATCCACACCTTCCCACCATCCATGGCATTCCTTATTTTTTAGTCGGGATCATTTGCGGTCCCTATCGGGGATCATTTGCGGTCCGGGATCATTTGCGGTCCTGGGATCATTTGCGGACCCGTACAAAACGCTAGACCCGTGGAAAAAGAAGTTCAGTTACAAACAAAGAGGAAAAAATACTTCCACGGGTCTCGATTTAAACATCCGGTTCTTCTACATCACCGACAAAATAAAAATAGCCAACTAATTTAACACCTCAAGTTTAAGGTGGTTCGACTTGAGCACCGCCATTATCAATCCAACAGAAAATCAAACTTTACTGGTGTGCTAGAGGAAGATAAAAGTTTCAAATGGGTACATTTCACCAGGATCTGAGTTTTCATAGCAACGAAATGACGCCATACCCCATTTTACATAAGACCGAATAACTTGCCATCAGGGATAATTTTGGAAGTACGACGACGGGATCTTGGACTTGACATAGTTTTCTTAACGATGGCGAGATTTTAAAAAAATCTGTTAGAGCGTTTTCGATAAAATTGCGAGTGAAGTTTCAAGGTGTCAAAATACAACAAAAACAAGTTGTTTTAAATGTTATTGCAAACCATATGTCCTCAAGACTTGACTAAATGGTTTTCTGGTCTTAAATGAATCTTATAACATCTAATTACTCGCAAACTCTAGTATGCTTCCGGAAAATCGACGGGACACGATCCCGCGTTTTATGAATTCATGATATACAAAAATGTACAATAGCATGGTGATTCGAGACAAAAGAAAATTATAATGAAGGCAACAAACAACGTGAGTGAAAATCAGCCCAATTTTTTCTTGGGTTGACTCCGAAAATTAGCAGCTTAAAAATGTTTCAATTAATTTGAAACTCTGGGATTACGTTGAATACGGATTAATCTTATTGATTAATAATCTTATTGAAATTGTCCGGTGTTTTTTTTTTTTTAATTCCCGCTTAATTTAATAATTTTAGGGGCAATTTTTGATGGAAAGCAAAGTAGCACCCCCAAAGTCAAACATTTATGTGACGGGCTATTGTTTAGGACTACTTTACAGGCCCGCAAATGATCCCCGTACCGCAAATGATCCCCGTAATGCATAACCTCTTACTAGAACCTAACTGACAAAAAAATAAATTCAAATATCTACCCATGTAGGCAATTGGCTCAGTTCGCCTGTTTCTTGCAATGGAATTGAACACGCTTTTGAAGTGCAATAACACACTTGCAAAAATTACGCAGTAATTCTTCAAGAGTGTACATTCTTCATGCAATACGTCTACAAGTAAAGTTGTAAAAGAAATGGACATTAAAGAAAATGCTAGAAATACGAAGATTAGAAACATTCCAAGCTGATTTCAATCGTAGCAACTTTTTGTTGAATTAGCAAACATTCTTGGGTCTATATATTTTATGCTTATTGTATTTACATTGTTGTTTTGTTCATATTTAAGGACATTTTTCTGATCAGGGTTTTAATTAATTGATGCCGTTTGTAACCTGCAGATTCGCATCTTCGATGCACAGCACTGAGACTTTTGAGATTCATTTCGAAGCTTAGAACCGGCGCTACACATTTAGTGGGTGAG
Source organism: Orbicella faveolata (assembly GCF_042242905.1). Classification (NCBI taxonomy): domain Eukaryota; kingdom Metazoa; phylum Cnidaria; class Anthozoa; order Scleractinia; family Merulinidae; genus Orbicella; species Orbicella faveolata. The sequence continues at coordinate 9,209,848 of NW_028301554.1, forward strand.
TGTCAATCTTCAACAACCCTTAAGCGTACAATTGCAGAGAGGTAAATCCTATAAACCTCCGGCGAAGATTTTTTCCAATTTGAAAGGGCGCTTTTCTCTCTGATGATGAAACTTTCAGTAGCTCTTCATTCACTCCTTCCAGAAATTTTGATTTACCAAGTGTTTCTCTGTCACTCCCTACTCCCCTTAGGAGATTTTTGCCGGTCACGTGACGTGACCATTAGACTTTAGTCGCCATGTGTTCAAGTTAGCGAGTGTTTTGAATCGCAGGAGTTTGGCAGAAAGTTGTTATTGTGCCGTTCGTTTAGCTCGAAGCAAACATTTCGGTAAGTTAATGAAATGGAAACTTGTCCAATATGCAGACGACCTCACTGCCTTTTTATCCGATTTAACATCCGCACAAAATCTCTTTAAATTACTTGATCGTTTTGGAAAACTATCAGGTTTAAAGGTTAATTATACTAAAACAGAGGCAATGTGGATTGGTTTGTGTCATGACAGCCCCAAGAGACCTTTATCTTTAAAATGGTGCAAAAGCGTAAAAGCTCTTGGGGTACGCTACAGTTATAACAAAGAAGTGTCTTTTCAGAAAAATTTTTACGACAAGATTGCCGAAATTAAAAAACAAATACATCAGTGGAGCTGGAGAGGTCTCTCTTTATTTGGTGAAGTATCAATCATTAAAAGTCTTCTTCTCCCTAAATTGGTATATATATTTTCTATCCTCTCACCTCCCTCAATATTTATATCACTGATTCAAACGATAATATATAAATTCTTGTGGAAAGGGCCTGATAAAATAACCAGAAGAGCTACAATTAATTGTTCTGACTATGGTGGGTTAAATCTCACTGATTTAGAGACTTCAATTAAGTCTCTTAGATTAGCATGGATTTCGAAAATTTTTAATCCTGAACTGTCTCCATGGAAAAGCTATCTTAGACATTTGCTCAAACCTTATGGAGGTTTTTCTTTTTTCACTGCAACTATAATATTAATGACTATCATATTAATTCGATTTTTTATTTAGAAATGCTGCGGTGGTGGTCTGAATTTCGCTCAAATTTTTCAACGGATTCTAAAGCTTTTGACTCTATAATTTGGAATAATTGTAATATAAAGATAGACGGCAAACCGATCTGTTATCATAACTATATGAATGCTGGGGTAATTTTTATCAGCGACTTAATGTATTCTCGGAACAATGTTGAATCTTTAACATAGCAAAGGACAAGGGACTAATAGGCTCAAATTACTTGACGTGGTCTGCTGTTCCTTGCTCTGTGCCAAAGCATTTAAGGAATCTCATCGTCGATAGAAACGTTTTAAATACACTTGAGTTAAAATGTGGTAACAAAGATTTTGATCCTCTCTCGAGCAAGAATAGAAACGTTTATGCTTTTCTCATTCAAGAAAAAGTCAAACATTCAAGAGGGTTCTCTAAGCTAATGTCAGATTTTAACCTAAGTGAGGAAGAGACTCGAAAAGCGTTTGTACTGGCAAAATCAGTTGCTCTTGAAACGTTTGACAATGTTTTCAGTTCAAAATTTTAAACGACATTTTGTTTTTGAATACCCGATTAGCAAAAATCGGAAGGATTCAAAGTGATCTTTGTACGTTTTGTCAAACCTCTCGAGAAACATTAGAACATTTCTTTTATCGATGCTCCTTCTCAACAGAATTTTGGACTAAATTTGAAAACTCTTGGTTGACAGTAACCAGGGAGCAAATAAAACTGGAATATATTAACATTATATTAGGAATATTAGATCAGAGATCTAACCTGCTCAACTACTTTATCATTTTAGGTAAAATTTATTTATGGAATTGTCGCAAAAATAAACAAATCCCTCTCTTTTTGCCTTTCGAAGATGTGGTCAAGAGAAAATATGAAATTGAAAAGCTGATAGCCTCTCAAAGCATCTTAAGCTTAAAACATTTTCAGGCAAAATGGAACCTAGTTTTGAATAACAATCCAATTTTTTTTGTAAAGGAGTAAGTACTGCTTGTAAATTATGTAAATTTATATGTACATTCATGATAATTCAAATAGCTGTATTGTAATTTCATATAAAGTATCTTGTTAACACGAAAAGTAATTGTGTAATTAGAGTGCAATGTAGAGTAAGATTCGTATTATCAGTTGTGTAGGCAGAGCATCTGCAGTAGTTGTTGTGTGTAATCGTAGTGTTAGTAGTAATCGTAGTGTAAGTAATGGTCGTATTGTAAGTAAGGTCAGTAGTGGCGTAAGTGATATTAGTATTGTAAGTAATGTAAGTATTGTAGATAATGTTAGTATTGTAAGAAGTCTTAGTAGTGTAAGTAATGTTAGTATTGTATGCAATAGTAAAAATAATAATAATAATAAAAAATTAACATTTCGCCTTTGCTATTCAAAGAAACATTTGGAACTTAATACCCTTTGCAATTTTCAAGAAAATCTCACTCTCACGTATACATTCATACACGTATGCCTTTGATGGAAGCGAAGAGTTTTAATCAAGTTGTTGTAACTTCGTTCATCGACCCAGGCCGTGCGGTAGATGTGTGCCTTTTGAGCTTGAGCCCGTTGTGAACTGTGAGTTTTTGACGTTTGTTTTGAGAAGAAATAAAGACAGGTACTACGGTACTGACATTCTCCTTATCGTTTGACTTTGTCATAGTAGTTGCGTTATCAAATGAAGCTTAAGCCAAATGTCTTCTTTTTAAAAACATTGACGTTTCCATTTTTACATCCATTGTTATTTTGAATTAAAATTCCATCAATTTACTACTTTTTTGTCGTTTTCTATATCATTTATCATTCCAGTACGACGTCTTAACGAGAAACAAGATAACATCTCTTCTAGTTCAGCAGGCTGGGGGCTTTTCACTACATGCAAAATAATTTTGATGGGGCCAACCATTTCCCCTGTGGGACGATGGGGATAAGATTTTGTTTGTATGTCCGAGAAGTAAATTAAAGTTTTGCTCGTGTATCGGTAATTGGCAGGTTTATCCAGTTCTCCTGCGTTATTTCATTTGCTTGAAAATTATTGTGCCAACTCAGTCTGTATGCAACAGCACAATTTATTGGTATTCCCATATATATGGATGGTATTACCTTAAATAACATATAAAATAAACAAAAGAAAAAAAATTAAAGGTAACACTGAATGCCACTAATCACATTAAATTAAATAGAATTACAAGTTTCTCTTATATGCAATGCTTCATACACAAAATAACCTAGTTTCTTACAAATAAACGAATCAATATTATTAAATGCGGGAGATCATGGTGGCTTTCAGATATTGCAATGATGTGAAGTATATATGAAATAATTCATGTTTGAACTGCGGTTGTAAATGAAAGTGAAGAATGATCATCGCAGTAAATTTTCCAATTTAAGCAATTGGAAAGAAGAAGCCTGAAAAAAATCAGGGCTTCAACGGGATTCGAACCCGTGACCTCCGCGATACCGGTGCGATGCTCTACCAACTGAGCTATGAAGCCACACATTGGGAGCGAGGTCAAGTAATTGAGTTCATATCTTCCCGTGAGGAGTGACATGATGTGAAGTATATATGACATAATGATCACCTGGGACTGCACATACCGGTGTTTAGGACAAAGACCTACGGGGGACGCGCTTTTTCATCTTGTGCGCCAGCACTGTGGAATAGCCTCCCACTTGATGTGAGAAGTGCCCCATCAGTGGATACGTTTAAAACTAAGCTTAAAACGTTTTTGTTTAATAATGATCTTTAGTATTTCTACAATGAATTTTAGTATCTTATGATGAATTTTAGTATTTAATGAATTTTAGTATTTTATCATCCATTGTAAATATACTTTCCTTATATTGGTTTCGTTATCGTTTTTCTCATTTTTATTCTGTAAGAGCATTGAGATTTTTTAATGTAATGCGCTAGAAATAAATTATTATTATTATTATTATTATTATTATTATTAATTCATATTTGAACTGCGGTTGTAAATGAAAGTGAAGAATGATCATCGCAGTAAATTTTCCAATTTAAGCAATTGGAAAGAAGAAGCCTGAAAAAAATTTACTGCGATGACCATTCTTCACTTTCATTTACAACCGCAGTTCAAATATGAATTATTTCATATATACTTCATATCATGTCACTCCTCACGGGAAGATATGAACTCAATTACTTGACCTCGTTCCCAATGTGTGGCTTCATAGCTCAGTTGGTAGAGCATCGCACCGGTATCGCGGAGGTCACGGGTTCGAATCCCGTTGAAGCCCTGATTATTTTAGGCTTCTTCTTTCCAATTGCTTAAATTGGAAAATTTACTGCGATGATCATTCTTCACTTTCAGACATTGCAATATTAAGATTTCAATTTTGCCATCTTTCTCGTCGGATCTGCATCATCTAGAGTAATTTGATATATCTTCGATCAGTGAGGTTGGTCTCTGGTTATTTCAGTGCTCCATGTTCATACAATCTGTTCGTGGTAACTGGGGTATCCCGTAAGTCTTTCGGGTAGTCTCTCGGTATGAGGCTCCCGAGTTTCCTTGGAATAATCTTGAGCTCATTTGGGGTGTCTTGGGTATTTGGTTGCCTAGTTCCTGAATGGCTTTCTCCCAGGCCTTCGCGGTCAATTGATTTCGGTGACGTATCCCAGACAAACGGCCCGGAGTAGTTTTCGCCCCGGATCACGTGACCCGAAGCGATTGACCGCGGCGAAAAATTGAGCGCTAAGGCAAGGTGGATTAGGGAGAGTAAAAAACGTAGACTAAGGGAGTGGAGGAGGGGCTAAATTAGTAACTATGTGCCTGACAATTTCTTCTAACAGCAAATCTGATGTGTTTCAAGTATTACGTCCTAGTGATAATCGGTAGCATTGTTTTAGTTGTTGTTCTCCTCAAGTTTACTTCCCGAGAAAGAAATTCTCTTCTGGGCCTCGCAAAACAAGCTTTTTTGCCATACATCGTCCGGAATCAGCAGTATGTACGTGTAAGAACCGCTCAGGTGTCTTTGGACGAATTTGTCGATGCAGAGGAAGAACTGGGCGCTAGTAGCGGAGGCAGAAATCTGGGAAACGTTGTCTACGAATCACCTAAGTGAATAGATACTATTGGATGGGTCAAATAAAACATAGTTTCTGATGACAACTAATGGTTCCGAGAATGACTCACCGTAAGAAAATAGAAAGGACTTTCTTAGCGTAGGCTCCTCTGCCTTACGCTCTTCACACTCGGGTTTTGAGGGTTGCGGACATGTTTCTCGCTCGGAGCTCGGCTTGTGTCTTAGTCTAATAAAGGAATAGATAGGGTAATTTAGGGCTTTGGCTCGGATAGGTAAACTTTAAAGTACACGCAGAGCTGTAGGGAAACGCAGAAACTTAACAACAGCCCTAACAAAATCTCTGATATCTTACAACGTCAAAAATCGCATATTAAAGTCACTGGCGATTGGTGACAACCCGAATTGTTTTTTTAAATGTATTTAGTTCAATCCCCGCTGCTCTTGAATAAACGTCCCACGAAAACGTCCAAAAATTTAATGAGCGCACCGGCGCTTTTTCAAGTAAATAGGGAAAAGTGATCTTATTCGGTCCGATATTTGGCTGTGGTTCCAACATTGTGTTGTTGTGACTGGTCCTGTAATACATGTGCCTATGATTTTTAAGTTTATGACGGGTTAATTTTTAACATTTCAAAATAAAAATGAGCGATAGAAATTTTACACAACGTTTCGATGTCGTCATGACATCATTATCAAGTGAAAAGAAAATAATGGTTCAACAGTGTTATATATGCGGTGAGAGGTGTGATTGTTCATTAACATATTTGTTTAAACAAATAGTTTCGCGCGGATGGAATCCGATTACGTGTTCAGGCTAGGTTTCTTAACCTTAGCCTCTAACCTACCATTCTCAGATAAACTAAACGTTTCGGGCTTAACCCTTCTTCGACTGAAGAGGGGCTCAGAGAAAAATTTGACACCTTTAAGAGCATTTTGAGCCTTATATCCAGCATTCTTTTTGACCTGTTCAAGCACGACCGATCCCAATGACTTTTAATGGTGTGAAAGTTCAGAAAAGTTTAGCATTGAAAGTATGTTACTGCCCGTCACTTTACATCTCATTAACTAAAACTTAAACCGAACCTATAGCTATATGCTACAACTTTAATTTTCAACTGCTGTTTCGGTTAACTGAATGGCAACATGGTTTACATGAAGACTTATACTACAAATGAATGTACCGATTGTTGTTCAATGCAAGACATGAACACATTCCTTTCCTTTATCGGCTACATACAAATGTCCATCTTTAGACACGGCAACAAACTGAGGGGACTCGAACCCAGTGATGGTTGTAACATATCTCCCTTCCAGTGTGAAAACTTGCAGTCGACCGGCATTACTGTCACATACAATTAAATTGTCGAACTTGTCAACAGCGAGCCCCAGTGGGGCCGTCAGCTTTTCATTAGTGTCCCCCTCAGCGCCAATATCGTAGAGGAAAGTTGCATCATCGTTGAAAACTGATACGCAGTGTTCTTCGCCATAAGAAACGAAAAACTTGCCTTGGTGATGAATTGCGAAAGAAGGGGAGCCATATTCGTATGGATCACCAAGGCTCTGAAGTAACGCTTCTCCATTGGGTGAGAGAACTTTAACAAGAGCATCATTGCTGTCACACACGATCACGCGGCCATCACGTGCCACTGATACCGAATGTGGGTCCTTTGTGTGCCTCATAAAATACCTCACGAAGTTTCCACCCTCAGTACACAGAGTAATTTTCGCACGATCAATGACGACGACGTCTCCAGAAATGGAAAATGCCACTGACTGAGGAAGTTTCAGTCTCTTGCCAGAGCATCTTTCTCCAAACCGACGAAGGTACTTCCCATTAGCATCATACATCTGTATTCCAAAACAACGATCTAGAACAGCAATATTTCCATTCACTTGACTAATTGCAACATCTCGTGGTAACACAAGTTTTCCGTCTCCGTGAAACAAGGAATGTAGTGATGAAAGCTTTCCCTCTTCTTGATCATGAATTTTAGTTCCTAGATTACACCCTCTTTGGTACTGATGTGGAGTTACTTGAACACTCCATGGACTATCAGTCAGCGGTTGTCCATTAACGTTAACCATGACGTCATGTTGGCCAGCGAGTTTGGGGGTAAACGTAACTTTGTATCTGCCATCGTTTTCATCTGCGAATTCCGTTTCTAATTCTTTACCCAGTGGGCTCTGAATTCTCACCTTCACCTGGTCGTTCTCATGATAACACTGTTTCCCTTTTGAATCTCTTGTGAGAACTAAAATCTTTGTTTCCCTTCTAACAACAGGCTCTGTTAAACCGTCTGCGCTTGCCTCGGTCTGTGATGGATCGGTGTTACTGACAATTAACTGCCCTGGACTACGATTTAAAACACTATGACATAGATCTTCGTCTACAGCGTAATTTACAAAAGGAAGAACAAGTGCTTCTGTTTCTTTCGAATTCAGAAGATCTTTGCAGCGACCAATAATCGATTTCTGTTCTTTCACAATTTCCATGTCAATGTTTCTTTTCAGAACACATCTACCGTGTTCCACTGGGCTTGTTAATTGTGTTGCGAACAACTCCAGTTTTCGTTGTTTTCTTGCGTGATGTTTTTGTTGATGTCTAGAAATGTCGTTGATCCTTGTCAACACTGCTTTCTCGTGCTGTTTCAAATTTTTAATTAGTTTCTTCACAATTGCTTTCACGTTCTTACGGGCTGCGTGAAGTTTTTCCTTTCTACTCTTGAAGAGATCTTCACTTTTTTGAATCTCATCTTTACTCGCTGAGATTTCGTCTTCTGCTTTCTTCAGAATCTTATCAAGTCGCTTCTTTCCTTCTCGAGCAGCCTGTTTAATGTCAACTACATCATGTTGCGAATGGCGGTCATCATGACAGATGGGGCAAATACATTCGTTGCATTCGTCGCAGTAATGAAGTAATTCTTCTCCTTCGTGGCCCTCCTTTTCGCACATAACTGGTCCTTCTAAAAGATGTTCCAGATGTCCTTTCTCAAGCAAAACATTTCTGTGATCCCTGGTAACCCTTAAGCGGCGGTGAGCTCTCTCGCAGGAAGAACAAAGGTAATCTTTGCAAACAAAACAGTACGAAATTACCATCTTCCCTTCGTTACAATTCGTGCACTTCTTCGCCGCTTGATGTCCTTTAAACACAGTCAAGATCTCCTTGAATCGATCCAAGTGAAACGAAGTGGGAAAATCACTGAATGTGTTTTCTTCCGGGATTGGAATCGATGTCTCACAAATGACACAGCTAATTTCGTCTTGATGTTGTCTTCTACCAATACGTGCCAAGTTATCGAGGCACATTAGACAGAATGAGTGCAAGCAAGGTAAAGTCTTGGGATCTCTAAGCGTTTCCGAGCAAACTGGACATTTTGCTGTTACCTCGAGATCTTCCCAACACAAACGCGAAGCCATGATGTGTTCTTGGCTTCTTTGTGTACAGACATCACGTGACGATCGCGTGTTTTTGTTTCGTTTCCTCAGAAACGAAACGGTATTGTTTTCAGTTCAGGGGTGAACTATGTACATAGTGATTTGTAATATCCAATCAGAGTAAAGTTCGTAATATTTAATGTAAATACGGCAGCAAAATTTCAGCCAAAACTCGGTGCATCGTAACAAAATGTGTCATTTGCGACATTTCAGTGAAACTCTCGTTTCTCGGTATTATCTTACACAAGATAACTGCGAACTGGACTTGATAGTGATAGTCAAAAAGAAATATATTTTCGAAGTAGAGACACCGCCACACCACGCGATTTGACCACCAATGCGATATCCTAAGCCGATGGAAACAGTTAGGACAGTTTTTGTTTTCCGTTTCAGAGTGATTTATTGACATAGTGAGTATGAATGTTATCAGGGTAAACGCTTCTAATTCACAGGGTAAACATGTTCAGCAAAAGTAACTTCTCGAAACTAAATTTTATTTCGTGACGCGGAAAGAAAAGGGAATTAAAATGTCACGCAGGTAGAAATAATTGGCGACTTAAATGTTTCTAAGTCTTACTGAAACGATTTATTCTAGAGAAACGAAGATATCTGTTTCCGTGCTTGATTTAAATGTGATTAAGATCACAACTACGGCGACATAATTTTGGTCAATCAGAACACTCGTCAGGAATAGCAATCCCGCCCCGGCTATCTTTAAAACGAGGAACGGGGAATCAGGGAATAGGAATGGGGAATGCGGAATGGGGAATGCGGAATGGGGAATGCGGAATGGGGAATGCGGAATGGGGAATGGGGAATGCGGAATGGGGAATGGGGAATGGGGAATGGGGAATGGGGAATGGGGAATGGGGAATGGGGAATGGGGAATGGGGAATGGGGAATGGGGAATGGGGAATGGGGAATGGAGAATGGGGAATGGGGAATGGGGAATGGGGAATGGGGAATGGGGAAGGGGGAAGGGGGAATGAGGAAGGGGAATGGAGAATGGGGAATGGGGAATGGAGAATGGAGAATGGGGAATGGGGAATGGGGAATGGGGAATGGGGAATGGGGAATGGGGAATGGGGAACGGGGAACGGGGAATGGGGAATGGGGAACGGGGAACGGGGAATCTTTAAAATGGGGAATCTTTAAAAGCGGGAATCTTTAAAATGGGGAATCTTTAAAAGCGGGAATCTTTAAAATGGGGAATCTTTAAAATGGGGAATCTTTAAAAGCGGGAATCTTTAAAATGGGGAATCTTTAAAACGGGGAATCTTTTTTAAGCGGGAATCTTTAAAATGGGGAATCTTTAAAAGCGAGAATCTTTAAAACGGGGAATCTTTTTTAAGCGGGAATCTTTAAAAGCGAGTGATTTCTTGTCAACTACTGTTTCGACTTTCCGTCCTTGTTCCTGTTTTTTGTGATAAAAACGGCTCCAAACGACCCTTCCCCTATCACATCTTGTTCGCCGAGATCATTCCACTTAAACTGTGGAAGACCTTCAAAGCGACCGATTCTTTCTTCTTTAAAGTGAATGCAATGAGCACTTTGAAATTGTCTTCGCATGACTGCATGGCGTAGAAAGAGGTATCATTAAGCACGCAATGACGGATTATACGCGAAATTCGCCGTCACATCGTTCGGGCATCGATCATCGAATTACTTTATTGCTGGTTTTCAGGGTCACGCCATTCAAAATAAATCAAAATCAAAATCAAAACAGTGCAAATGATAAAGTCCAGAATCTTGAAGAGAAAGAAGGTAAATATGCAAAGACTTTCGCCAAGATTCAGGTCACAGCAATGTTTCTTACGCAAGATATGCGGAGAATTTTTTTACCCAAATTTATAGAGATTTTGATGGAGACGCCATGCTGGCGCCCATCCGGGTGGCGGCCCGAAACCAACAGAAACATCTGTCACTGAGTTTTGCTACAAACGCGTGAATTTATCTCTTCAGGAACTCAAAAACATTTTAAATTAGTACTTTTTCTAATACATGAACTGTTCAGATAGCCAAATTCACCGAAATAAGTCACTCTTTTAACCAACGTGACAGTTTTCTTGCCCGTCATGTAAATGCCGCGTCACGCAAAAGCTTAGAAATTCAAGCGTAGTCTATTAAAAAACCAAGAATCCACTTGGAGCAAAAATTTGTATGACTATTAGTTTTCAGCTGCTCTTACACATCATGAAAGTAAAATCTCAGGATGATTAATAGTTTTGTAGTTTGAATTTTAGCGACGTCATGTGAAAACCAGATTTAGGGGACTCTTGATTTATCGATTAAACAACCAAAAACGTGTTTTCCTTGCTATATATTTGTCGTTAAGTCGTAAGTCCTTCCATTAGCACATAAGGCTACGACAAATATCCATCGCTGCAAAACTAAATGTCAAAGTCCGGAGTTAGGATAAATCCAGGCGGTTCGATTCTTTGGTCGGTCTAGCGGATCTCAAAGAGTGAGAATCGAGATTTAAACCGCTCCACTATCCCGCTAAACTGACGTGCTTTAATAGCGTGCAATAAAATTACAATGAATAAATTCCCCAACTGTCTCTGTACCTGTTGAGTTGATACATGTGACAGAATAAATAGCTTCCGGTGGGAAACTGAGAGGTTCTCGTTCACTTTTCAGTAAAGATTAACGCTATTAAATATTCCCCACTTTAAAGATTCCCCGTTTTAAAGATTCCCGCTTTTAAAGATTCCCCATTTTAAAGATTCCCGCTTTTAAAAATTCCCCATTTTAAAGATTCCCGCTTTTAAAGATTCCCCATTTTAAAGATTCCCCGTTTTAAAGGTTCCCGCTTTTAAAGATTCCCCGTTTTAAAGATTCCCGCTTTTAAAGATTCCCCATTTTAAAGATTCCCGCTTTTAAAGATTCCCCATTTTAAAGATTCCCGCTTTTAAAGATTCCCCATTTTAAAGATTCCCGCTTTTAAAGATTCCCCATTTTAAAGATTCCCCGTTCCCCGTTCCCCATTCCCATTCCCTGGTTCCTGGTTCCTGGTTCCTGGTTCCCCGTTCCCCGTTTTAAAGATAGCCATCCCGCCCCTATTCTGTGGCTGTTTACGTGAAAAGAACACGCATTTGGTGCGTTTGGACGATACTACAGATACGATGTATCGTGGAAGGTAACTGATTCATCATATTGTATTTTAATTAACGCTGGTATATTGCAAAATAGGCACAATAATGGCTTTTTTATGAGGTTTTCTTTATATCGTAGATGTCGACATTTGCAGATTTAGTTGAATTTCTCGAATTTCCCGCCACAATTCCAGTAGCTTTACTTCTTAGAGCGCGCTTTTGAAAATAACAAAATTTGTATTTCGACATACCGCGGCATTTCAAGAGCTGGTTTCCATGAAAACACCGATAGCATTTGTATTCTAGCTTCATAATATTCAAGCGAAAGTGGAGGAATAATTGCACAACTGTCGTCACACATGAGGCGTCGTTTTTGAAAAGAAAAATATACTGCGTCACTGACAACGAAACGTAGAGTGCCGCATCCATTCGAATGAAGGACTGCCCCCGCACAGAAATGGAAAAATTATGCGTCAAATGCTTTTGCCTCTTAGCTTTATTGAGCCTCACACACAATACTTTGAATTTCTGAAAAATTTGGCGGGGCTGAGCGGCCCGCTTCCCAAAGCACTTACCCTATTTTAGACCAAAGTCTGCGATTTTTCTAACCTATTTATGGCCTGACCCTTAAATTAATACCCTGTTTCAGACCTGCCGTAGTTCTTTAGTTCAGAATGATGTTAAAGGTATTGTGAATGGCTTTAGTGGCTGGTCTTACCGATAATGATGAAAAAAGTAGCTTCTTCTAAAAAACATACCTAATTCAAGACTAGAGTGCAAAAACCATACCCAGTTTGAGACCAAAATGACCAAAATCGATACTCTAGATCTGACTAAAATGTCTCAAAAAAAAAAAATGTCCCTCTGACGCTGGACATACCTATATAGCCGATATAAGGGAGCACCCCCGCCTCCCCTAAGGCAGAGTCAAAGTGAAGTATCGCAAGTAAATACATTTCGAAGCGTGTTGACTGTAATACTTGATACATGTGTAGACAACTTAAATTAATTGGCCCCGCACTGATCTGCTCAGTTGTCAGAACCTGGGGTTTTTCGGCCAGGTGAGGTTTAGTACTGAACCTATTGTAAAAGAGAAAGGTAGATTTATACTAAAACTCGATTGAAACAGACCTAGCACGAGCTGTTGACGTAATAAAGGTGCGAGCAAAGAGAATTTATATTTTGATAATCAACGTTAACAAGCTGTTTTCCTTTTTTTCGTCGCGGTGTTTTCTAAAAGAAATAGAAAACATGTTCACCGTGTTACTATCGAATAATAGAAACGCTCGTAAAAGTTTGGGAGAACTCGAAAAAGCTGTGGAAACGCTCGCCTGCGGCTCATGCTCCCACGGCATTTTTCGTTCTCCCAAACTTCCACTCTTGTTTCTATAACTTGATAGAAACACGGTACACGTTTTTTTATTTCTTAAATAGTAAAATGGTGGCGAAAAGTAATCTAAAATGTGTGAGTTTTTCAAAGGGCTACAGAAACCGAGTGGTTTTTTATTTGTTACATATTGCAAATGAAAATAAAAAGAAGTATTATTTATAAAGACTATAAATTTGGGGCTCTCCATCGTATTATTTTGTGGAGTTTTATTCTTTCTTAGTTGCAAATGAAAAAAAAAAAAGAAAAGAAAAGAAAGAAAAAAAACACATAAGGCATTTGCTGTATTCACATGGATCACGTGAGGGAAGACAAGGGAGAGATATAGAATGAACGCACGGAGTGTAGGACGCGCCCTTTTTTTCTATGATCCCCTCGAGTCCTCGAAGAAGTGAATTAGTTATCGAGTCCCACAAGGCCAAGTTGCACACAAATCATGGAGGTTTTAGTTTCGCTTGGGTGAAAGTACTTTTCACTGTCCTGAGCTTCCCTGATTTGACCTTTGGTGAAAGCCAAAATTAAAGAACAACAAGAAGCTATTTCTCAGAAAGAAATGGTGTTTCGTTTCCGGAAAGGTATTCAAAGTCTGAGAAAGGCCGGGGTTTTGATATCTTGAGCATGAGAAGTCCTGGGGTGAGGGGGATATGTGCTAATGCGCCAGCTTTCTATCACGAATGCCGTTCTCTGATTGGCTACGCTACTCACTACTACTCTATTCTGTGAAAGATAGTGAGTAGCGTAGCAGTGTTCCCTTGTTAACAAAACGACGGCCGATTCTCCGCGTTTTCGAAATGTCTGCGAAGAGGATTTAGATTAAGTTTTGAACGGCTAGTAGATTTATACTAAAACATTTAGATTATTCGCTCTCGCTTTCTATCGCGTGATAGTTGACTCGGACTGTGCCTTCGTCAACTATCACGCGATAGAAATCATAATCATAATCTAATTATTTAATAGAAAGACGATTTTTAACCAATGAGCGCGCGTATTTTCTTAGGACTGTTTTCCAGTGAGCAATAGTTTGCGGACGGGATCATTTTGATTGCAATGCAGTCACGATGATACGTTTGTATTTAATTTCGATCAAGTTTTGCTTTTCTTTGTTGTGTATTGTAATGTTCTTAAGCCGTTTCATATTTCACTTTAGTTGTTTGCTTGAGGGCCACTGATTTCTAACGGAATTGTTATGTGTAGACTTAGGGTAAATAAAGTATATTATTGCTTTTATTATTACATACTGTGGTCGCTATTTCTTTTCGCACTGGCGAAGAATCCAAAGTTCAATCTTAAAGTATTCCATTATTAATATGATCTGCTCACGCAAAGAGCAGATTAGTAAATGCATGCCTGGAAGGAATGCATGATTTTCAGGAGTGCGCGTCTGTTAGTAAATCTTGTAATTTTGTCTTGCATATATGACAAAAACCCAGAAAACACACTGAGGAAATGCGCGCAGGAACACAAAATGTGCACAGAGCGTAACACACTAGAAAACGCGCTTCAACAGGGGTTCAAAATGTAGGGAGGAATGCACAGAACTAACGGACCAGAGGAGGCAATTAAGAAGTCTCGCCACACACAACAAAAAATGCAGAGGGTGTAGGAACTTTAATTAACGACGAAACACACGATAGAATGCATTAGGCTCGCATTTTCCAACTGGACCTGGTTATGACAGGTTTAAATATTTGAAATGCTTCAAGCTATGGAACCGTCACGTCGCCTTCCTCAAGTGAACACTGAGTGTTGGTTGTCACGAGGTCTACATTGGGGGAGGTCACGTGAGAAAATACATCGGTACAGGAACACGGTCTCGATTGAGGGTTAGGGCCTGGCACCGGATTTCAATCGCCTCCTTTATACTTGTTCCAATGTCAAGTCGAGATAGTGCTTCACAAATTGCCTGCGCGGACAGTCTTGTAATAAAGTTTGCTGTAGTACGCCAAGAAACCGTGTGTTCTCAAGTGTCAAGTTGTCGCAAGTTTTGAAGAGAGTAAACTTTCTAGAGCTGTTCGTTTGTACCAGTGGTTAAGAATTCAAAGAAGCCGTTCCTAAAAAAAGAAAATAAAAATAATAAATGGTTCTTCTGTATGATTCAATATGGCAAGGTAAACAGGCTTGCCATACGGTCTGATTCAAACATTTTCAGCGAAAACAACTTTGCTAGTAAGCTTTTCCGATCCAATTCAAATTACACTCAATACCATCCAGTTATCTGATATATAATACTACTTTTTTCCAACAGGAGAATTTGAGATCCCCCTATTCCCTTCATGCGACAGAAATTGGAGTTTTGGGCAACATTAAAGAGTTAACTGACATTTAAAGCAACCAAGAAGGAAATAAATACATCAATAGTTTGAAACTGAGAAGACAATGTCCTCACCTTTTCTCTTTCGTCGTTACCCCAGATGTACGGTGGCAGTTCAGCGGAACTTAATATTGGGAAAACACTGTCCATGTAAACCTCCCTGAAGAATCTCCTGATGTGTGACCCGTCCCTCTAAACAAAACAACAAACCACCAATATGCCACGTTCAATGTATCAATATTTTAATATGGCTCCGAGGCTTTCGGGTAATTGTAAATTTTTAAGTTTCTTTTGTCTCTCAATTCCCAAAAGAGACTTGGATACAAAGAAAAGAAAACCAAATATAGAACGCCTCAGAGCTATGCTAGAATATTGATATATCGAACGTGGCCTATTGTTAATGAGGACAACATTTTAGTATTGTATAATGTTTAAAATAAAGAAAAGCATTAATATCTGTAGAAAACAAAATATCTGTAAAAAAAAAATCAGTATCTGTAGGGGTTCCATGAAAGAGAACGTTCAGAGTGAAATACTATTTAACAGCAGGGCAACAGCACTTTATAACAAAAGAAATTGAATAAGTTACAAAATAAATTGACTACATCTTTAATTTAACTTTCGTTTGTTCTTCTCGTCCCAGCAGCGCTGTCAAAATTAAAAGTATGGTAGTGCTCAATGCAACTCTTGTAAAGTTTTACATGAAGCGGCATTTAATTTTCAATATTATAAATTATATCGTTTGAAATACACGATTTTAAAATTGGAGACTTTTAAGGCGGAAAGTGACGATATTACAAACTCTCAAAGTTGCGCTCTTTTGGCCCAAAAAATGTCTAGGGGAATGGGTCTAGTTGAGTCAAATCACAGAGCAGGGCAAATCACCACAAAACAAAGCAAAACTGTGGCTTTTTCACTTCTCAATGCACGATCTGTTAAGAACAAGCGCTCTTCAATCAAAGATAGAAGAACATGAAAGGTCGTGCCAAAGAACAATAGAAGGAAACTAACCTGCATGACAATGAACTGTCGGAGCGCTAAAAACAAAATAGCAGACATCGCTGGTGTAGTAGACCAATATAAACCTGATATCATCTTTGGTACTGAATCCTGGTTAAGTTCGAACATCGAAAGTAACGAAATATTTCCAAAGAGCTACAAAATTTTCAGAAAAGATCGTCCTGATGATTGCCACGGCGGAGGCGTTTTCCAGGCAGTGAAAAACGATATTATAGTAACACATCGTTCGGACCTGGACACCGACTGCGAAATTATTTGGACCCAACGTCAGCTAGCAGACAAGAAAACAAAATCACTGCTATTTGGATCATATTACCGACCAAATTCCTCCAGCGTCACAAGCCTTGATGAACTAGATGCATCACTGTTAAAACTTGGGTCAAGCGTGCATAAAAATAACATCATTGTTTCTGGTGATTTCAGTGCTCCTGATATCATCTGGGATACTGAATATTCAAGTCACTCTCCTGCCTCTGACAGACTGTTAGAAATAATTGATGATCACGATCTGAGTCAACATGTCAAAGAACCAACTAGAAGGGACAGGAATTCACAAAACATCCTAGATCTAATTTTCTCAAATAATTCCAATATCATTGAAAATATCAGCGTCGTCCCTGGTATTAGTGATCACGACATTGTCTTATTCACTGTGAACACTTCCTGCCGTAGAAAGAAAAATGCAAGAAATGCATATATCTCTGATTATTTAGGGGAAGCTATTGAAGAAAACCCTAAGAGATTCTGGTCCTATATTAAACAACTGAATAAAGGGTTCGCTTTATTTAAACGGAGTGAGAACCAATTATTTCCTCGATAATAAGAAAAAAGTCAAAGGTCTGAGCAGGAGGCTTTGACATTGCACATGCACACAGAGCATTCAAATAATAGACTGTTTTCGATAATATTAAAATTCAGCTTGGAAGTGAGGCCTAGAGAACACAAACAAAGGAAAATGAATGACATGTTTATTCATTTATTTTGTTTGTGTCCTCTAGGCCTCACTACCAAGCTAATATATCGACAGTGACCTGTTACCTGCAACTCGTGAGTCGCGCCCTTCATCCATTATAACCTTGGTCAGCAGTTGCCGGTACAAAGAAATGGATTGAGCGTACATGTGACATGTTAACAAGGTGTCCGGTAACATGCTACAGAGATACAAAATAGCAACTTATGAAATATTGTCACTGGTCAATGACAGCAAATAAAGAAGAGTAAAACAAAAAGGAGAATATTGAGATGAAAACCTTAATTATCATGCTTGCATTGATACATCATCATAACTCAATTCGTCCCCCCACCGCTGATTGGTTAAAATCGTATTTCTATAACTCGATGGAAACACAGAACTAGCACGAACTGTCGACGAAACGTAACGATGGCATTTAGATGAAAGTTTTGAACGACTAGTAGATTTATACTAAAACAATTAGATTATTCGCTCTCGATTTCTATGCGTGATAGTTGACTCGACGATAGAAATCTCGAGCTCACAATCTATTTATTTAATAGAAACACTCGTGAAAGTTTGGGAGAACTCGGGAAAGCTGTGGAAACACTCCCCTGCGGCTCGTGTTTCCACAGCATTTCTCGTTCTCCCAAACTTCCACTCGTGTTTCTATTAAACAATTAGATTATGAGCTCAAGATTTCTATGCGTGATAGTTGACTCGACGATAGAAATCTCGAGCTCACAATTTAATTGTTTAATTAATAGAAACATTCGTGAAAGGTTGGGAGAACGCGAAAAAGCTGTGGAAACACTCGCCTGCGGCTTGTCTTCCCACGGCATTTCTCCTTCTCCCAAACTTCCACTCGTGTTTCTATTAAACAGTTAGATTATGAGCTCAAGATTTCTAGCACGATAGGGCGAATAATCTAATCGTTTTGGTAGAGATCTACTAGTCGTAAAAAACTTTATCTAAATCCTCTTCAAAGACACCTCGAAAATGCCAAGAAGTGTCGTTATATATCACCGAATAGATGGTGAGTAGCGTAGCCAATCAGAGAACGGCATTCGTGATAGAACGCTAGTAGATTTATACTAAAACTTGATAGAAACACGGTACATGTTTTCTATTTCTTGATAACAAAAATTCAAAATAATTTACAATTTTGATATTAAAAACGAAAAGAGCTTGAGATAAATTATTATTTTCATCATCGTCATCATCATCATCGTCATTATTATTATTATTATTATTATTATTATTATTATTATTATTATTATTTTTTACGCCTGACTTCGTAGTGTACGTATGGACTTTTGTGAGTGGGCCAAAAGTTGACTTTATTTTAATTTTAGAGCAAAATAAGAACTCTTAGCTCCTCAGTAAGTGATCAGAGTCTAATTTCCCCCTACAATATCAATGCACTGTGGAGCAGACAAGTGATCAGAATAAAGAAATTCGTCAAGTTAGAGATATTGCCTTGATTTAATACTAAATTCTCAGAACTTACGTTAACAAACATGTATCGTGATGAGTAGCGAGAATAAAAAATAAATTAAAGTACTAATCAAAGATTATGAGGGTGCGTTCGACGCCTTCACTTTAATGTCTTGAATGGTTTCATTAGCTGACTTTCAACCCGGCTTTCAACTACTCTCCATTGCTAAAATCAACATTTTTTTTTATCAACAACCGAGGTTTTACGGACAGACATACCATAATGACAAAATCCATGACAGTATTTTCCTGTGGTTTTCTGGTTAGCAAACAGAGGTCCCCTCTATAAACTATGATTTAAATTGTGGATTCATTCAGCGACGGCGCCAGTTTCCGTCGACTCACAAGTTTAATAGAGCTAAAATATTTACGTTTGCCTTCACGTTTCATCCTAAATATTTTCACATTTGCTGGCAGTGTTTAGGCTTAAAAAGCTAATTTGTAAAAGTATATTTTATACCTACATTATTGTAAACTGCTGGAAGCACGAATATTAGGCAACCTTTGCAATCGCTTGCTCTTCTACGTAAACAAACTCCATGCGATTGATTCGAATATTTGCGCTGAATAAAAATAGACAGCATTTACATTGCTGTTCCTTGGTTCAGGCTTGCTCTTACTCTCCTCCAATAATTATGTTGCCTAGTAGTTAAGGCCGGAAGGTACCAAAATTCAAACACTTGCTAGAAATGCTTTTGGTAGAAGTCTATTAGTGACCTGCCTTAGCATATGCTACATGCTCCGCCCGACACGTTATCTGCGAATAGACTGCAATGAATCGAGAATACACCTTTATAGTTAGTTGACAAAGAAACTGTTTACTTCCGTTTCCGCTACCACCTTTTACACCAGCCCATAACGGAGGCACCCCCTCCCCCTCCTCCCCCCCCCCCCCCCCCCACTACCAAAAAAATGTTTATATACATACTGGAATTACCGTAAGAACCAAAATAATCCGTCTTTTTGGAAGGTTTTGTACAATTAACACATAACGTGCCGATAACAGTGGAATTCAGTCGTTTGCATACAGCTTGATTTAGCCCCAGTAAAACGTCGCTGAACTTTCTCTGATTAATAACTCGCGTGTCGAAGGCGCATCAAAGTGGACAATTTGCAAGCTTGCGTGTGACGTTACCCTGCCTCAGGAGAGAGGTACTGGGGATAAGGAAAAATGAAATCTGAAGAGTTTTATTTTGTTTGGCCTTTCCAGGAGTATTTCGTTCTCTTCGACCTATCAGGCATGTCTTTGGCGGTACGTGGAATGGCATTAGGGACTTTAAGATGTGGTGCGGCTACCCTAAAGTACGACGGCAGATAGTAAAGATTGCATCCAATGGCATGCCATTACGCGCGTCCCCGTACGGCTTTCCCGCCGTAGCCTTGCTGTCTTCTAAGGGAAAGTGCCTGGTTTCACGTACTCTTCAACACGCGAGTATTAGTGTGTTATTTCCTTCTCATTTTAAAAGTCCGCTCTAAGATAGACTAATTGTTACTTTGTTATTTGTGCAGAAAATTGGACGATTTAAACATCTACCGCGAACGACAGTCATATTAGTACCGGGCCTAATGACTGCAGACAACAAAGTTACGCATGTAAAAAGCTGAATTATAATCGTCTACTGCTACTCAAAATGAATTTCATTAAACCAAAAGTTCTGTATGTTTGTTCTTATCATGTTGTACGAACACCTTGCCCGAGCCGAAATCGAGCTTACATCTGTTAATTTGCTTAGTAGTTGGAGTCACAGGCGGCTCTAAAAGGAAAATTTAAGTTCTGAGAGAGGAGGAAAACATCGTCAATAATCAAGCCCATGTAGTATGAAAGTAGAATAGAGTTCTTGGTTTCCTTGAACGAGCTTGAACGAATACATTTTTTTGCAAAGACAAGTAGAGGCTACACACGACATTGCTTCACCGCGAAATCTTCATCGTTTGATTTTGGCGGGAAAATGCCGTTGTGAGCCTAGTCCCTCAAGGCACAAAGTAGCCGCAGTAGAACCTCGCTGTTGCATAATAAGCGGGCGGATATACTATGATCAGATGCTTTCTTGGAATTCCGGGAAACACCCGAATCTGCGCGATTCGTATTTTCCACTTCTCAAAGGGAACTCTACTGTGATACTGTGGTAAGACTGCGTTGTGTCCTCTCTTAAGGCCGCCTCACACTAGCCGATTTTTTGTCGGCCGACAAAAAAATCTCCACTTGCCGGCTGGTGTGCGGTGAATTCAGACAAGTCTGAAGTCAGTTTAAGGTGGCTCTGAACGCTATCTATGGAATTTTTTTAAACTTTGCCACACATTACGTCTTGTCATGCTTATCAATTTTTGATACGATAAGAAACATTTCACCGTACCGTTTCTGAATTGTAAACCCCTTAAGCTGTAACTAAGGGTGTTTTTAGCAAGTCAAACTGTTGCTATAGTAACTTATTGTGTCAGGAAAATGATAACAACGTGTTCACCAATGATTAGGCAGTTTTTTGATACCATGATTGTAGCATCAAGGGATAAAGAGTGGCATAATGACCCATCAAAATCAAACTGCTGGAAACTGTTTTGAGCCACCTTAAAATGTTTGATCAATTTGCTGTAATGTCGTTAGCTGAGTCAAGCCATTATGAAGCAAAGGTAGTAATCAGTGACTGATCAGTTATGGCCTGATTCAATTAGTTCATTTTTGGTCAAGTCTGTGTTGCGGCTGGTTGAACAACATCATGTGAATTCCGTTGAGGTCAAGAAATACATGTACCTTTAGTTAGTGACTACTGTTTGTAAGGTGAGAATAGTTGTTGGTACATAAGTTGAGCAGTGTCTGTTCTTAGTTAGTTTGGTGGTCAGTTGTTGAAGGTGTGTTGTACTGTGGGTTTAAATTTGAATGGAGTTAGTAGTTTGGTCTAGCTGCTGTTGTTGTTTTTGTTGCTGTTGTTGTTGTTGTTGTTGTTGTTTTTTCAAGGTATACCTTGTGGAACCTTCCCATTTTCTCCATTTATTCCCTGAATTTTCCCTGATTTTGAGAATTGAAAATTTCACTGACTATTTTTGGAAACTGACATGTGGCAACCTATAATAAAAGTGCATCATTTCCAAAAAAAAGAAAAAAAGTGGTACATGTTCATTTTTTTCCTGTCCTAGAATTTGATGATCCTATTTTTGATGACTTGGGGCACCCTGTAAGGATGCCCTATGGGGGACTGCCCTGAAGGAACCAGGTTAAGTTTTGATTTGATCATTGCATAAGGACATTAGTGTTTACCTGGTCCTTTTAAGCTTATGTCTTGTCCTGAGGTATTTTGACTTCAGCTGTTCAAAACAAGAAATACAAAAATTTAGATACTATATTCTCTACAAACTCTCTCTTTTTTTTTCTTGATTGCATTCACATGTTAGGTGGGGTACCCCAGCAAGGCGGGTTACCCAGACAACTGGTCTGGGTAACCCGCTTCGGTGGGGTGAGTTTTCTCCATGTGAAAGCTGCGGAGTGGGGTAACCCGCCTAACCGGGGGTAATCAAATCACTGTGCCAAGAATAACATGGCAGAACAACATGGCTGCCAACCGCTACGAGCGTGGTGAGCTATTTCAACAATTCACCTCCAAAACTGCCAAAATGCTAATGAAATTGACAGTGCTGGAGACAATCTAAGCATGGAATCAGATGGTCAGGGTTGAAGCAAAAGGCAGCTTCATCAGAACAAACAAAGAAAACAAACGTTAGTTCTTTATTATGTGCGTGCTTAACAAATGGTGCGATTGCATTTTGGACCTCACCCCACACCCCCAGGGTTGTATGTGAAGATAATTATTTCTTTGCCACAGGTAGGTCAGGTACCATGACAAAATGGCAACAACCAAGGGATTAAGAATAATTTGGGTTACAAGCTAGATTTACTAAACATGTACATAATACATGTAGTCACTAACCTATACAAAATAAATTTGCATGTATCAACCTAAGGTAATATCCCCCTGTGAAAGAGGTGCCTAAATTTCATGGCTATTTACAAATGCTGAAATTAGCGACATCCCAAAAGTAATAACCATTCAAAAACTACATTTAGTGATCTCACAATTTAATGTAATTTGACTTGTTATGAGGAACAATGAAAACAACAGATAACACAAGCTAAACCCTATTAACCCCATATAATTATTTGCTTTAGATGACTGTTATTACAAACTAAGGCAATATTTTATTTTTTGGTTTAATTAACCAGTTATGTGCACTATCAAGTGTCAAGACTATAAATGCCAAAAACAACCTGTGCGCTGTGCAGTGTCAAGACTATAGATGTTGAAAACAAGCTGTGTGCTATTCAGTGTTAAGACTATAGATGTTGAAATAAACAAGCTGTGTACTATTCAGTGTGAAGTCTATAGATGTCAAAAACAACCTGTGTGCTATTCAGTGTCAAGTCTATAGATGTCAAACACAAGCTACATGTCCTATTCAGCGTCAACTCTATAGATGTTGAAAACAAGCTGTGTGCTATTCAGTGTAAAGACTATAGATGTTGAAAACAAGCTGTGTGCTATTCAGTGTAAAGACTATAGATGTTGAAAACAAGCTGTGTACTACTCAGTGTCAAGTCTATAGATGCCAAAAAACAAGTTGTGTACTATTCAGTGTCAAGACTATAGATGTTGAAAACAAGCTGTGTGCTATTCAGTGTCAAGTCTATAGATGTCAAAAGAGGCGGTGAGCTCTTTCTCGGACAACAAAACTCCCGGTGAGGATGGATTCACTAAAGAATTTTATGAGTCTTTTTATGATCTCATTTGGCGAGATCTGCTAAATTCTTATAATGCAGCTTTTCAAGGTGGGTCTTTATCTATTTCTCAAAGGAGGGGAATAATAACGTTAATACCAAAAGCTGATGGGGATCTGTCCGAACTTTCCAACTGGCGTCCAATATCACTGCTAAATATTGATTATAAAATTTTGACTGAAGCTTTGGCAAAAAGAATAGAAAAATACCTACCAAAATTAGTTAATTCAGATCAAACCGGATTTGTTAAGGGAAGGTATATAGGCCAGAACATAAGACTTTCAAGCGATATAATGGAATATCTAAATGCTAAAAAGACCTCGGGACTTCTCCTTATTATAGACTTCGAGAAGGCTTTTGATAGCCTTGAATGGGATCTTATTGCTAAAGCCTTCAATGTTTTCAATTTTGGCCCAAATGTCAAAAGATGGATATCAATCTTTTATAATGGTGTACAAAGCGCAGTTATAAATGGTGGATTTTTGACCAACTATTTCAATATATCAAGAGGAGTTCGTCAAGGTTGCGCACTAAGTCCTCTCTTATTTATCCTTGCAGTGGAACTGCTAGCAATAAAGATACGCCAAGAACCAAGCTGCAGAGGCGTTGACCTCCCAGATGACCAGGTGATCAAAATCTAACAATTTGCTGATGACACCACTATAATAACGAAAAATGTTGAATCTCTCAAACCCTATTTACAGATCTTGGATTGTTTTGGAATTATTTCTGGATTGAAATTAAATAAGAAGAAAACTAAAGTTATGTGGATCGGCTCTATGAAAGATAGTAATTTGAAAGTACTTGACTTTAAAACAACTAAAGAACCCATTAAAGTTCTTGGCGTCCATTTATCCTACAACAAAAGTAAATGTACTGAGAAAAATTTTTATGATAAGATCAACAAAATGAAAACAAAATTAAATTTATGGCTTTCAAGAGACCTCACAATATATGGCAAGTCTTCACTGGTGAAAGCTTTAGGTATATCACAGCTAGTGTATGCAGCATCTATGCTGACTGTTCCAGGATCGGTTATTAACACAGTTCAAGAGAATCTGTTCGCCTTTCTATGGAAAAACAGGAAAGACAAAATAAAAAGAATGGTTATGTATCAACCAGTAGCAGAAGGAGGAATTAATTTTGTTAATTTTTACATGGTCATTAAATCATTATGCTTGGCTTGGATTGGTAGATTACTAGGCGAGTCCGACGATAAATGGAAGGTAATCCCTAATTACTATTTTCGAAATTATGGTGGTTTATTATTTCTCCTTAAGTGTAATTATAATGTAAAATTTTTGAAAACAGATCTGCCACTCTTTTATCGAGAACTTCTTCAATATTTTCAAGATCTCAAAAATACAGCTAACATCTTTCCAAATGGCGAACTCATTCTTTGGAATAACAATTCAATAATTATAGATAATGCAACTCTGTTTTGGAAATCGTGGTTTGAACGCGGAATTGTGATGATAAAGGATGTGCTAAATTCTAAGGGAAAGTTTCTATCATATGAAGAGTTCAGCAACAAGTTTAACATCACCACAAATTATATGCATTACTTTCAGCTAATTTCAGCCATTCCATCTGAGGTGAAAAGGAGAGCAACTCAAACTTTTATACCTGCAGCTGATCTTTCTTCGACCTCCCCATCCATTCTTTCAAATCAAACTCTAATAAATCTGGCTGAAGCACGCTGCAAAAATTATTACCAATTGTTTAATAATCATACCCCTATTGTCCCGAGTGGTGTAAAAAAGTGGCAGAGTAAATTTCCTGAGAAACTTGGTGACTGGATTGGATGCTTTCAAGATATATATCGCCTCACTAAGGACAATAAACTTCGCCAATTTTGTTTTCGTTTCTTACATAGAACAATTGTAACGAAGAAAGAACTTAAACTATATCATTTAGCCGAGGACAATAAATGTATATATTGCTTTAACGCGGATTCAATAGAACATACGTTTATTGATTGCAAGGAGCCTGTAAAGCTTTATTCACAAATTATATCATGGTTCAATCATTCTCAAAGTACTGAGATAATACTTTCAAAAGAACAAATTGCTTTTCATGACACATATCACGTGACTGATGTGCTGTCAGACCCTTTAAAACGCAAGCTAGATTTGCTCATCATCCTGGTCAAACAATATATCTATGCTTCTAAATATCTTCAGAAAGAATTGTCTCTAGATGAACTTGTAAATAAACTGATTGTTCAATGGAAACTAGAAAAATGTGCTTAAACGTAAAATCACTTATCTAAAAAACACCACTTATGGGGTATTAAGTTGATTAATTAACAGAGTTATTACAATACAAGGTTAACGTAGTAAATCCAAAAATGCTCTCAATTAATATCAATAATGTAGCGTTAAAAAATTGTAATACTTAAAGATAATGCATAGACCCCCCCCTTTTTTTTTGTATTTGTATATTTTTTTCTTGTTCTGTGTAGTTACTTAGCTGTCACGTTTTCTTTTTCTTTCATGTATGAGAAAAGTTATTGAACCTTGTAAAACTTCAACAGTGCATGTAAGTGTAATGTACGTGTGTTTTAGGTGTATTAATAAAGTGCTTCATTTAAAAAAAAAAAAAAAAAAAACAAGCTGTGTGCTACTCAGTGTCAAGACTATAGATGTTGAAAACAAGCTGTGTGCTATTCAGTGTCAAGACTACAGATATAAAAAACAAGCTGTGTACTATTCAGTGTCAAGTCTATAGATGTTGAAAACAAGCTGTGCACTATTCAGAATTCCGATACCAGGGGAATAGGAATAATACAGTTACGTGCAAGTTTTAAATTATGTTTCCTAAACTTTACAAAAATAATCATGAACTTTAAATGTAATTATCAGTCAATCTGAAAGTAGCAGCGCTCTGAATGTCAAAGTAATCAGCAAGATTAGGAACCTCAAATTAATGTAATTTCACTTGTTATGAGAAACAATGAAGATAAGAGATGCAACAAGCTTAGCCAATCGCAATGATAGCAGGGAAATGCTGGTACATCTAAAATGATAGTTGTTACAGTACTTTCAGAACTTAATGGTGACATGTTTGAGGAGGATTTCTGAAAGAGGTTTAATGTAAACAAGTTCTTATTTGTCTTTTCATGGTTGCCACAGGCCTCTCTTTCAAAATTCCCTGCATTGATTAATACATTGATTATGTGGAAAATACACTTGATAATTTCCAATGTACTGATCATCAACAACAGTGAACCCACAGTTTAAGCTCTTTAACTGCTGCCACAGTGAGTGAGCCTGAAGCAAACAAATGAGACAGCAGATCTAATCTGTAAAAAAATTACTAACAATATAGAGGAAATCAACCACCTTTCATGCAAAACGCAAGGAACTGTGGTCGGCAGTAAGATCAGGAATTGTGGTCGGCAGTTATTACTGATGTCGCTTCACTTCATGACTCCACCCAATACAAGAATGTATTTTTCTCCCAACTAGAAAAAAACCTGTGCGAGAACCAGTGCGTGCACGCAAAACTGTCACACTCTCCCTCTTTCATTGATAAATTTATTGACTACAGCAATTGGATAATAAATCTCTTATTAGATGTTTTGGTATGTAGTATCGCTTTATATTTTTACTCGTTGTTTGTATTTTGACGAGCCCATAGGGCTCGTCAAAATATGGCACAACTTGTAAAAATATACAGTGATACTACACACTAAAACATCTAACAAGATATGTATATATTTGCCAGTATTCTTAAGGAGATCTTGTACAAAATATACCCTGCACTTGCTCCAGGTTTTCTAATACAAAGATTTTCCTTCAATAGTGATATCTTTCTTGTATTCTGTATAGTCAAGTCCTCTTTGAAGCAGTCATCCAAGTATGATGGTCTCATAATTCACAAATTAAAGTACTCTTACTAGAAGTTCCAAGTGAAAGAGGGAAATATTATTCGAAATATTACCTAGTTGTATTTCAAGAGAAACAGTAATCCTCAATATCTATCGAAGTAAGCATAATATTTGGGAATTGCTTTCAACGCATCAATGGGCTCACTTGGTAACCTACCTACATGTATCTAAACTACCTAGTTAATCATAGTGCTTTAACAGTTATCCTAACATTTGGAAAGTTTAGACCTCCTCCACATGGTCTCATACAATGGGCATAGCAAATAAAAGCATTTCAAAAAGATTGCCTTCTAAAACATATAGTAGTTTACACAAAAGGACAGCACTTAAAGTAACTTTAAGACATCTTTTGTTATGATTAAACAAATACAAATAATTCATCCGAGATAAAACTATTCACCTACCAAGATGGATATCAGTAGAATTTCTATTTATTTGATCTTGCCTGCTTCCCATATTCATGGCAATACTGAAGATATGGTGAGGGGGGGGGGGGGGGGACAACACTCGTTGAAACACTGAAGATAGAGTGGGGGGAGGGGAGGGGGGGCGCAGCCACATCTTGATGTTTCATACAGGACGAAGCAAGGGAATCTAGCTGGGACAAAGGGTATTAAATGCATATTGCCACAGCCAACTCTTTCTTAAAAATCAAGTATATTTGTTTTCTCTAAAGGCTGGTTTTCACTAGAGCATAAGCACAAGCACAAGCATAAGCATCAGCACCAGTGATAAAAGCTTACCTACACCTCCAGTCAAATCGCACGCCAGCAAAACTTTCCAGCTCTTTGTGGTAAAACGGCAACATTCTTCACCTAAATATACAAGAAGTACACTAAGAAAAGCAGGCAATCCTCTCTCCAAACAAATCATGAAAGCAGCGAAAAGAAAGGCGCTAAATACACTGAAAATAAGAAAACAATTAACCTTTCCTCCGCTCACGTTCAACTTTCGCGGTCCCACAACATGGACGAACTGTCCTTGCAAAGAATGCTGGGAGAGTTCACACATCTCGTGCGCTAGCCTCGCGATATGGTTGCCGAAAAGTAGCATAATTTGACAAAAAAATATTTTCATTTGGTAAATGACATATTTTTATTCGCTAAAAATATTTTCATTCGGTAAATGACATATTTTTATTCGCTAAAAATATTTTGATTAGATAAATGACATATTTTTATTCGCTAAAAATATTTTGATTCGATAAATGACATATTTTTATTTGCTAAGAATATTTTGATTCGATAAATGACATATTTTTATTCGCAAAAAATATTTTCATTCGATAAATGACATATTTTTATTCGCTAAAAATATTTTCATTCGATAAATGACATTTTTATTCGCTAAAAATATTTTCATTCGATAAATGACATATTTTTATTTGTTAAAATATTTTCATTCGATAAATGACATATTTTTATTCGTTAAAATATTTTCATTTGATGAATGACAATTTTTATTCGCTAAAAATATTTTCATTTGATAAATTACATATTTTTATTCGTTAAAAATATTTTCATTCGATAAAAATATATTTGTTCGATAAAACCGTTCCCATGCTCCTTTTTGCATTCGATAAAAACTATTTTTATTTGATGCTTTTTTCATTTGATAAAAATGTACTTTCGATAAAGTCACATGACCCAAGGAGGCATGGCCACAAAGCATTACGGCACGATTACAGAGCTTCAAAGTGGATAGATGCGAACACAGTGCAGAGTTCTCACTCCACGCAACTGGTCACCTGAGAGGCTGTGGTTCAATGGCATGCTTAATCGACAAATGCAGAATGAGGCAATTACCCAAGATATGATGGAATGGTATGGTACTGACCCAGAGGGCCCATCTCCTTTGGAGGAACATGGATCTGTTGAAGTTGAAGAGATCGAGAATCCTTTCCCAGAAGAATTGTTTGAAGAATTCAGACAGCTAATTAATCCAATGGCTGAATCTGGCAGCTTTGGTATAGACATATATTTGAGTGCCCTTGAGGCTTACCGTGAGTTGCTTGAGTAACTTTGAATTTTCCTTTGACAACCTGTAAGTCATATAACAGACCAGCAACATGCTGAAGTTCTTCAACTGTATAATGCAGGCCTCTAAAATTTGGAAAAGGCACGTTTTATGTGCTAAAAGCAATCTTGAAATAAAAAGGAGCAATTCTAACTACAATTGTTCAAGTTTAAAATAAATTCATTTTTGATTGACATAATTTTTTAACCAAACTGAATTCAATTTTTTCTTGTTTGAAAATTGTTATGTAAATGAACATGATTGAAGCAATAAATAATACTTAGAACTGGTTACACAAAAATTAAACCATGACTAAAATTAAAACAGAACACATACATTTACATCTGTTTCTGAGCAATGTTAAGCGAAGTTGATAATTTTACTGTAGTTTTCCTTTCAAACTAGACTGAAAGCATTCATTTGCTAATTTTAATGAAATCCTTGTTTATGCTTTTTTTCTTCCACAATAAAAGGCAGTTGTTGGGACTCAACTTATCTACTATAAACATTGTTTTCATGCATTTTCATGAATTCCCACAGGCCTCATTGGCAGCAGAAAGGGGGATGGGAAAAACAATATATACAGTAAGCTTTCAATGGTGTCCAGACTGAATATACCTCACATTAAAACTCTTGTACCAGCCACAGCCAGCATGTACATGATATTTCCCATCAAAAAATATCAATGTTGGGTATGAAAAAAGGAGCAGAAAGTGTAACAGTTTATTTCAAGTATCACCTGTCAATGGCAACACTAATAGTAACTAACATTACAATAAAGAAACAGTTTTGCCTTGAGAAAGTCCACTGAACATGAGTGTTTTCAGTTCAAATGAAAACAGGAGCTTTTAATACAGGTTTTCTATGTAAACAGTTTCAACTGAGCATACTTTGTAACTAGAAGTATTATTTTCATTAATTTTATATTTTTAGTTGTCTTAATTGCCCACAAACTTACCAATGACAGGGAATATTGATTCAATGTTACAACTTTGATACAACTACATGCATAAACTAACCCAACGGGCATCTTGTTTAATTATAATAGAACTTAGAACAGGCATGCTTTATCAAGTGGTTATCAACATTAATATGGAACACCAATAACAACTTATTCAATCATAATTTCCATTTTTTAAATAACCAAAACCAAAACAGTTTGTTAATATTTTCCTTGGTTTTTAAGATGTCAATAAAAATTTCTAGTTAAATTTTTAGACACTTAAAATTTGCCAAAGCCTTCACCACCATAAAGGAGACTTGTTAGGCAAGATTGCTTGAAATCCTCATAGCAACTGAGGGCTACTGGTAGAGAAATAGTAGAAAAACAGGTGCTGGCTTCAAGTAGTTTCTTGGAAGGATCACTGTTGTATGTCACTTCAAACTGATCGTGGGAGTGCAACTGGGTACTACCAGAAATAAACCTTACCAGGGTTTTCACAAAAGACTTGCCTGTGTTTTCATCTGAAATAAAATCATATTTCACAATAAACACCTACTGGGATATAAAAGCATACATTCAGTTGCTATGGACATTGGAAGATTTCAGCAGACTTACCACTGAAAATAACTAAAACAGAGACAAATATAATCATTGGTTTATCCATCTAAATCCTGTGGAAAAGACAAAAATACTTGACCAAAAACGGAATGAAAATGAAATACACTGCAGCAAGTGCTGTACATGTGCAAATTGAAGAAGGGCATAGTAAGCTGTGTTATTTATTTCTTATTAAGGAAATTTGTTGGAAATATGTTGTTTTATGAATAAAAATTGCTTTGTTCATCTAATATTAAGCTTCACATTTTACATGTATGCTGTCATGCAGTGCACTTCACTAACTCTTGGCAATATCTAACCTTTCAGGGAAGATGGTTCATCAATGAATTTGTAGAACCATTCACATGCTAACTTCTGTTCTGCAGACCTGGTGTCATGTTGACCATAAATACCTGTCCTCATGCGTTCATTCACCATAGTTGCATCAATGTCAACGTCATCTTTGGTTGGAAACACTTCCTTAGAAATGCTTGAGTTTTCCCGCAGTATTCTTCCTAATTCCATACAGTCTGAAGTCCTTTAAAAAAAGAGTCCATTGCCAGGGTCCTTGTGATGATAACCTCTGTTGTCATAATGTCTTTGATTGCCCTGTCCTTGTTCAGCTTGGTAAGTGGCACATCACTGAGACCATGGCTTACAATCTTTTCTTCCAATTTCTCTCTGTCATCGGCGGTGAGTTCCTCCAGGTCATCTTTGCTAAGCACCTAAACATAAATGTTTTTTTAAATTAAAGTTAAAACAACTAGCTTTTTAATTTATCCAACGTCTCAGGTTTCCTCAGGTGTTTGAGTGACAATCAACAGAAATGTATCAGGCCTTCAAGTCTATTACAGGATAAAAGGAGAGGAAGCCTTGCCTTTGTGGTTAGTAGCGTTTAGATCTGTACATGTGCCAGGATTTCACGTCTAATCTCTCGTGTTCACAGTGTAGTGTTTTTTGCATTGATATCAGCGTTTTCCTTGAGCATTAGTTTGTTAAGAGTGGACTCTTCTCAAAGGCTTTTTGTGACGGGTGACTGTTTATTTGTTTATTTAAGGTATAATTTGAAAATTACTACATTGGCACTCACTCGGTGCAGCCTGAGGACTATTTTCCAGTATTTCTGGTGGCAAAGTACTCACTAATGGCCTGCCTCACTTCACTCCGTATGATCGAGCGATTTAATGCCATGCTTCCATCCATCCTCTGCGTTTTGACAACATAAAATGGCCGATGGCGGGAAGCTTTGTAACCGTGCCGTAATCCTTTGTGGCCATGCCTCCTTGGGTCACGTGACTTTATCGAAAGCATATTTTTATCAAATGAAAAACACATCGAATAAAAATGGTTTTTATCGAATGCAAAAAGGAGCATGGAAATGGTTTTATCGAACAAATATATTTTTATCGAATGAAAATATTTTTAACGAATAAAAATATGTCATTTATCAAATGAAAATATTTTTAGCGAATAAAAATGTCATTTATCGAATGAAAATATTTTAACGAATATGTCATTTATCCAATAAAAATATTTTAACGAATAAAAATATGTCATTTATCGAATGAAAATATTTTTAGCGAATAAAAATATGTCATTTATCGAATGAAAATATTTTTAGCGAATAAAAATATGTCATTTGTCGAATGAAAATATTTTTAGCGAATAAAAATATGTCATTTATCGAATGAAAATATTTTTAGCGAATAAAAATGTGTCGTTTACCGAATGAAAATATTTTTTTGTCAAATTATGCTACTTTTCGGCAACCATAGTAGCCCGCCATAACGTATTTCAATGCTTCGAAAATAACTTGACTTTGTGAGCCTACCGGATGGCAAAACACTCCCCGATAACGTGTCTTATGAGAAGTGGATATCTCATGGAGACTTCATGTCCTAATGGCGCCGATGCTACGACCTTTTCACACCTTGAGCTATTTTTAGAATTACTGTTGGCGCGAAAATATGACATCATCAGTCACATCACGCCTCCTACCTGCCCCCAAGTTGAACCAATAAAATCTTCTTGCTTTACTGTTTAGTTATTCAAAATGGCGCACAAACTGAACTCGTCGTCCTCGGAATGTTTCGATACAAGTTCCTCTATTTTTCTTGATTCTTCTTTGGAATCAAGTGTTTCGGAAAGCGAAGCTGAGGATAGTGACGAAGAAACAGCTGAGGGTGAATGCAAAAGTTCTGACAGTCAACGGAGAAAAACACCAAAGGCAAAAACTAATGGTACGACATGGGTAAGAGTAAGCTTGTGTCCAAAACAAAATCGCTACATGAGCAGCAAATGGAGGAATTATCATTGTAGGTTATTTCTAACGAAGAGGTTAAGAATGTGGAAGGCGAATTACGGCTTATCCACGAGAGAAGAACTCATTCCTTTCTTGCGTTCGGTGGACAGAGAAGTCCGACAATTCTCAACCAACAACAACTTGCGCAAGTATCAATCAAAGTTTCTGCACCTGTGTCAGAACTGTGTAAAAAACAATGAAAGTTTAGAGACTGACTTTAGGGCTCTTATTGCCACGTTACCAAACCTTGAACGTACAAGTGATGAAATTGTTGGCGGCATCTTTAAAGAACTTACCTCAACATTAGCCAATACAAGGATCAATGAATTCTTGAATCCAAAAAGTAAAATAGATTTAAGAATGCAGGGTAAAGTAGTCGACGCTGATGAAATGCTGCGACCTAAACTGAAGTTGTATGCACTGGTATCAAAACGTAAAGTTTAAGTTCCTTGACTAAAAGGGCCAGTCAGTTAAAGGCCAGCCATCATGTCAGCCTGCTATTTATGACCAGATTTTCATGGCTCATTGCTGGCTGCGGCCTCTATTTGGTAGAACGTACTCAGTATTTCACCACTTCAAAAACTATACGCAGTTTCGCTCACATGGTAATTCTTCAGCTTAGGTAAAGAGCTTAAAATTTATAACTCTTGTCCAGGATCTTTAATGTACATGAACAAACCAATCCAAGTTGTACCAGGACTTCTACAAGTTTCAACCCATTTAAGAGGCTACCCTGCTCAGTTTCTGCGTATTGAATTCTTCAACTACAATGCAGAACTCTTTTGTTTTATTCTGCCAGGCCTCATAACCATTCCAGAATTTTAGTATGTTAAAACTGGGCTAATATGGTGGATATTACAGGTACATGAAATCAATACCTACATTTAGTATGCATCAAACTCACTATCTCTTTTCTGGTTGGCCGTAAGCGTACGGTGAATTTTTTAAATCAGCACCTGTGACGTCATCTAGCTGCAGATTATACAACAGTCATGTCAAGGACACTCAAGATCACCGGTCATCATGGCATGTATGACCGCAGTGCATCAGATTTCTAAGGGTAATCATGTCAAGTTCCTGCACTTTGTGTTGCTTGCTATTAGTGAAGCAAAAACATGCCTTCCATTTCTTTTTTTCATTCAATTAGGCCATCCCCTTTTTTTCTCTGTTTAGCGTCGTCTGACCAACCCAGATTTTCACGTTTTCAAAAAAAAAAGTTATGCAGAAAGTAATGACACATTATATCAAACAATTGTCACTTTAATCTGAAACATAAGCAATTTTTTGCCTTACAGATTTTTAGTTTTTTCCCTGTTCTTGTTTGATTTTAAAGGGACACAGTCAGCTGGCGCACATGCTCATTAGATACCATTTCATAGCTAATTTACATATAACAGATATGCAATCCAGTGTTTTTAACCAAACATGATAAAATAATATCCTAGGATGAGCAAAAGTACACTCAAAAACAGATTTTTCAGTAAACGATTGAAAATCAAGCAAAACACTGCAAAGATTGAAGCGAATTTCTAGATGTATTTGATACGTAACTTTGATTTCAGGTTGATGTGAACTTTTTTAGCTTCTTTTCAAAGTGACAAAACTAGTGTCCAGGTCAGCCTGGTCCCAAAGCTGACTGTGTCCCTTAAACAACAATGTCGATTTTTCCTTCCTCCATTGCCGCGATGTTGACTTTATAAGCACACCTTGTTGTTTCCAGGCTCCATGGATATTATGCCGAGGTACCAGTCTCCTAGCTCCAGACTCCTTTTCCAATTTTATTTTTGTTTTTGTTTTCTCCTTTTCTGACTGACCGACCCAAAATCAGAAAACACATTCGACAATAAACAAAAAAAAAGGGGATGGCCTTATGTAGGATAAAACAATTACTAGATTAAGTTTTTGTGATATCCAAAGTAATCAAGGTCTCAGGTAGGGTTATCAGCTGCAGCCGAAGGCTGAGGCCGATAACCCTTACCTTCACCTCAATTAGTAGTATATTCTGGATATCACAAAAACCTCATCCAATGATTGTTTGGTATCAAAAGTAAGAATTAACTATAACTAACAGCTTGGTGGCAGCATCTTGTATGTTCAGTTGACGATTTAGTTGAAGCATTTTCTTATCTTTGGAAATTGTTGGTTTTTGAGAGGAAGTCTTTTGAATTCTTGAGCAAGTTTCAGAAAAGTTTATCTACTTTTTTGAACAAATTTGACAAATGGACTCTTTTGAAATTGGTATAAAAAAGCCCACAAAGTAGCAATAATGTTTGAATTATCCCAGCTTTTTCATATATACAGCTGCATCAATAAAATACTTACCTACTGGGACTGTACTCGAGAACATGGCTCTCAGTCGTTTGTTCCGAGTCCACTAGCCTCCAATACTATCCCTTGGCATGTTTAATTATAATTATGCTATTATGTTGTAGTATCTCAATGTGTAGTTCCGGAAAATATCCACACCTCCCCCACGGAAGGGATTTTTTCTAACACCTCCCCACCCCTCTGGAAATTCCAGTAAAGCTTCATACAGTTCTTAAAATTTTTTGGTCTTCCAGAATACCCCACCCCCCAGGAAATTCCAATCCCTTCTGTGGGGGGAGTGTGGATATTTTCTGGAACTGCACAATAAGACTGTAAGAACAGTTTTTCTGTTGTTGTTGTTTTTCATTTTTATTTTGTGTGATGTACATGTACTGTACATGTACTAATAATGTAACATTACTATCAGTCTGTTATGACCTCTACAACAACTGGCTTTGTTTTCAAGACTATTATGAATAGAGTGGTTTTATATCAAATATCATAAAACCAAAACCAAAGTAATGACAGGGGTCTCATTAAGGGTGGGACACCAGGCAAATTGACTGGCTGTAAGGACAATTCTGCCCGTCTGTTTTGACCATCTCCAGGAAAATTTTTCTTATAAAAAGTTCAGTTCAAAAAGTTTTGTCGGCCAGTGAGAACTAGTTGCCCTCCTGTTGAAAACATTAATGAAACCCCTGAATGACTTTATTAGCCAATCACAAAGGACAACGACCATGCCAAGAACCAATCAAAACTCCAATGAATACATGTAGTCGACATGAAGTGCAAAAAAAACAGTGTACGGGTGCACGTGAGTCACATTGATTTTAGTTTCATCTGTGATATTTGGATGAAAAAGTGGTGCAAGGTTTTGAAAACAATGAATGGGAAGGCTGTGTTTTCATCAATAAAACACACTGGGGCTACTATACATGGCCAAAGTATTTGAATAAACAGTAGAACTATGGTATAGAGTGTTAATGTTTTTACATTTCCGAAACACTTGATTCCAAAGACGAATCAAGAAAAGAGGAACTTGTATCAGACAATTCTGAGGATGAAGAGTCTAGTTTGTAAACAGTACAGCAAGGAGATTTTACTGGTTCAATTTGGGGGCAGGTAGGAGGCATGGCTAACCCTAACCTGTTTGCCTATTCCCAGAAAGTGCACATTATCTGATAGTTTTTTATCGGCTCATTGTGTAGCCTGTGTACATCCACTCAAAAAAATCGGGGAGAAGGAAACTGCTGTAAGAGAGGTTTTAGGTCTTCACTTAATTAGTAACAGCCACTTAACTGACAACTGACAAATAGACAATCAAAATTTGAACTGATAACTGACATTTGCAACCCTCCTCCCCACCCCCTCTTCCTCCCCCATTTAGACCCTCTTATTTTGCCAACACAAGGGCTTTTAACTCCTGTCAGTAATTCAAGTTGTGCTAAGGCTTCCAGTCTGGCCAAACTGTGGAGAGATATAGTGTGGCCACTGTTTTCATCTACATAATTATGTACATGTGTAGATTCCAAGCAGCGACAATCATGCCTGCTGTGAGTCGGACAATGTGCGCAACACTCTTGTTTTTCTTAGCCCGTTCACAAGTAGTTTACTGATTTCTGTTTTTGCCTTTCCCGCGT
Organism: Orbicella faveolata; assembly: GCF_042242905.1. NCBI lineage: Eukaryota > Metazoa > Cnidaria > Anthozoa > Scleractinia > Merulinidae > Orbicella > Orbicella faveolata. The sequence continues at coordinate 9,247,051 of NW_028301554.1, forward strand.
CCTTTCTCGTGTCTACCCACTGTTTGTTAACATGTGAGTTCACTGTTGTTCCAGCAGCTGCTCTGCACTGTTCATAGCTGCGTTCTCCGTCAACATTATACAAATTACTGCAATTGTCCTCGGCTATTCCAGTTCCCGCATCGGTTTGGTTCCAGACCTCACACCAGTCCACACATGATCAATGGCGACCACAACCACAAACAAATTAAGTCAGATTCAACACAGGTAACATTAACTTATATTTTAATATATTTAAGCTTAAACCAGTATATTGGCAGGCAGTTAGCTACAACAAGATGTGTAGCAGTCTCAAATTCAGCTTTTTATCTTTACTAATGTCAAGAGCCAACTGGTTAGGCAACCAGCAGCTAGCAATGTTAACAAGATTAATGTGCCTCCATTTTCAAGTTCAGTTTCTTGTACCGTGCACAACTAGCACATCGAGGCATAGGTACATGTTTTAAATTATTTCATAACTTAACTTGTTTATGTTTAAATAACTGTCCTTGATAGAACTGCTGAGACAAGAAAAATCTGACAAGGGCTAGCTTCCTTTCTACCTTTCCCACCTCCTCCTCAAGGATGTTTTTTTCCTTTCTTTTTATCTCAAAATTACTTCTCGTGTATTACCAACATTTTAAGACAACATTGAACGGATATGAGATAAGAAGTGGATAAGCAAAATTTTTATAATTTTTTGTTTGTAGTATTTGACCCAAGATGGTTATTTGTTGAATTCTTGAGTTTGTCTCAACTAGATCTGTCTAGGATTGAAGTCTGGATTACACCCATATATAGTCATTTTTTTTTCTTTTTGAAGTTAAATATAGCCTTTTAAAGTTTAAAGTTCTCGTCTATAGTGCATTATCCCGTTGGCCTTTCTGTCGCTTTCTTATCCGCTGTGTTCATCAGCTTTAGCGGGCACGTTGTAGTAGGAGTGTGACTCATCATGCTTGTCCAAGTCACAATATGGTACATCCTTTGTCATGATAACCTCCAGTCGGTCAATCAACTCCGAGAAACTGGGACGAGAGGATGGATCTTCATTCCAGCACTCAGACATCAGTTCATATCTATCATGGATAGAAGATGACAAAAAGTTAAACAGCTGCATTGCGGAACAAACCCGATCCATCTACAATATTTGTCAAAGCCAACTTGAAATACATTACAACACTAAATCAGTTTCTCGACATTGTATAGGTGCGTGGAGGGCATGCAAGATGCGCAAAAATGAAATGTTTCAATAATGATTATCAAGCTTGCAGCCTCTTGATCAAAAATAATGTGAAATACACATGTAGTAATATGATGTACAACAACCTGAACCAATGCCGTCTCAAAATCCAAAGAAGAGTTACTTGATGATTGGTTATTTTAATTACTGGAGGGTTATCCCGTGGCTGAGCCAATTATTTTCACACAATAATAAAGTTATTATTACTATTACAATAACTCCTATTTGTTTAGAGCCCCTCTAGACAGCAATTCTATGCTCCTATATGACAACAATAGATTGCAATGGTCAGGTTTTAAAATAAATCTTATGTAAATTTGGACGGATATAGTTCATATTACAGATCCTTTGTATATATTTAATTTAAGCCACTATATGTCCATAACATTGGTTGTTCGCATATCGTTTGTCCACAGTTTAAAAACAACAATGTTCCTCTACGATAGTTGTGGTCTTCATGAATGACTGCCCTCTACTTTTAGTAGCAGCATTACCAGTTGTTTTTATACGATATAAATATATTCATGCGAGCCACAAGCATTTCAATTTGTAAGTATTGGATAATTGCTTGTTTTCAAGTATCAGCCCTATTTCGAAAGAGGGACAACTGATCTCAACGCAATTTAGTTACTTACACTTCATCACAACACATGTCAGGCCTTTCCATGCGATAACCAGTCTTCAAAAGTTGACACAGCTCTCGATTGGTTAACGTGGGATACGGCACACCTCCTGAAATTCATCCAAAGAAAAATAAGTCATAAGAAAGTGTCACGTGAGGAAAACTGAAATGAATTCTCGCCTTAACATAAGAAAGTAATGACTAATTTCGGAAAAAATAAAGAAACAAGAATGTAATGGAAATAGAAAAAAATATTTTTTTAACTTACCCATGGTGGCCATTTCCCAAAGAAGTATTCCAAAGGACCAGCTATATGCAAATAAAATAATAAAAAAAAAATCAAGAAACGCTGTTTTGTAATTACTGTACATGTACTCAACACAATTAAGATTTTAAGTCTTTCTCTTTTTGGGCCATGTAATTATAATGACAAGCCGCCCACCAGCAACTTCTACGCTTCTTTCCTGCCCTCGAAACTTCTCGACAATACACGCTAAATCCTTGAAAGAACAAGTTGTACTTCTCCGTGTGTGCATCTGAGGGTTAAGGAAAAGGTTTTGCCGTCACACGGAAAGAGTGACTTACACATCACTCTTGATGGTGTAAATGCTGTCATTAATTGATTCTGGGGCCATCCATTTCACAGGAAGCTTCTTTGTATTCTTTCCACTGTACAAGTCCTCGTAGATTTCTCGCATCAATCCAAAGTCTGACACTTTGACTCGGTTATCAGTGCCAACCAGAATATTACGAGCTGCAAGGTCACGATGAATGAAGCCTTTCTCTGCAAGATGATTCTAAAAAATTATGACAGAATTACAAGAGCACAATTTATTTATAGAAATAAAGATTATGATTCTCTTTTGTTTGTTTGTGTTTTGGGAATCACGTATTAAAACTTTGTTTGAAGTTACCAATAAACGAGGCATGCAAGACCCATCTTAGTTTCAGATGATTTGTTCACAGGACCTTTCTTGTGGAGGTTGAGAGTCACAACTAGAAAGTATTTTTACACTTTATCTCATTTCGAACTAGCTATAGTAATACCTACCATTCCCTTTGCTATTTGCCAAGCAAAAGAAAACAGCTTTTGAGTAGTAAAGCTGTCTGGTTCTTCGTCGTTGTCATCATCAATATTTTCAGTTGATATCAATATAGCGGCAGCATTGCTGTTGCCCTGTGATGTCGATGGCATCGACATCTGTTCCATGCTTTTCTGCTCCAGAAAATCGTTACAGTTACCTTCGCCAGGGTCGGCGTCATCATCATCAATATTTTCAGTTGGCATCAGTATAGCGGAAGCATTGTCTTTTCCCTGTGATGTCGTTGGCATTAATAGCACCTCAATTTTTTCCTGGTTCAGAAAAGCATTATTGTTTCCTTCCTCTTTCTCGTCGTCATCATCATCAATATTTTCAGTCGATATGGATATGGTGGCAGCGTTGCTGTTTTCCTGTGATGTCGATGGTATCGGCATCAGTTCAATGATTTCCTGATCCAGTGAATCATTGCTGTTTTCCTGAATAAATAACGCAAGAAAAAGAAAAAAAAAAAAAACAGAACAGAACAGAACCTAGCAAGTAATGGTAGTAAACTAAGCATTTGTAAATTATTACGTTATTGACATTTTGGGAAGGGAGGGAAGGATAGAAAATGTGGCGCTTATTTCAAACCTCATGTAGCGTGAGTTTTTGGTGAGTTTTTAGTGAGTTTTTCTTATCTTGATTGGAAAACATTTGTAGTAATATGTCGAAGTTGTAGTTGTTTTTTTTTTCCAGTTTTGATTTTGGTATCAATGTTTGTTTTTTTACATTTCTTCCACTTCTGCTTTAGCTTTAGCATTTTTAATACTTCATCATACTCGTAATACTTTTAGAATATATCTAATAATTTTGATTTTTACTGCCAGTTTGGCTATGTTGACCTACCTGATCTCATCATATTTGGCACATGACCACCAATGAAATAAACATTCGTGGATACTTTACACATCATTTAACTTTCATTACCATACATAAGTACTTGTACGTTTGCAGATACATGTACCAATCCAAATAATAATAATATGCGCATAGATCAATGAATTTGTCGTGTAATTCTTAAATGTTATAATCTTCTCAAATGCAGTTTTAAGAGCTAAAACTGCCATGGAAATAAACAATAGAAAAGCGAACACTTCCGCTTGTCCATTACTTACTTCAGCAAGATTCTCAGCGAAAAGGGTTACATCAAGGATGATATCTCTGTTATCTCGTGACGGAGTGGATTCCATCATCAGCAAAGTTTGCTCTAGCCGTGGTTGATCTTGATCAATCCCATCCTGAGTATCATCTTTTTCCTGAATGGCAAGAATATTGACCTACCATGAAATACGCGTATTTTAATACCCTTATTTCACGGTAGGTCAATATTTTGCAAAATCTCCCTTTTTTAATAAAAAAAAAATGGGAGTGATAATCGAGAGGCGGGAGACATTTTAAAAGCTTACCATCCATCGAGACGTCAGAGCTGAAATGTTATATCGGACTAGATCGTTGAGAGGAGGGGAGGGTGAGGTAAAGGGGGAGTTCAAAGACTGGGCAAATTTTTGTGAGAGCAGAGGGACTAGAGGGAGATAGCTCCTTCATCTCCGGGATTTTAAAGTACCATGGAAACGCTCTAGTTCCTCCCTTTATGGGATATGTATTGGCTATCTATCCATACTTCCATCCTGCTATTTAAATGCAGTTAAACTGATCACGTTTTAATATTTTTCTTACATCTGTCAACTTTTCTTTTCACGTGGAACGAAAATTTAATACTTTTTCAAACTTTCCTATTGAAATTTTGACGTCAGGCCTACACCATTTTTCCAAAACAAATTTGAAGAAGAATATTTGCCTGATAACATTATAACGAAAGTAACTAAAGTAGTATTCAAGCTGTTTCTTACCTGAGAAAGCTGTCCAGAGGACATGGCAATTTCTTTGTTAACTTGGAAACCGCCAGGAATAGCCAAGGGCCAATTTTCATCCTGAAAGTCTAGCTCTCCCTGTTAAATATGCATTAAAAGTTAATATTTTAATCCTCATTTATATTTTTATTCATACACTCACCCATTCATTTGTTTGTTCATTTAATCTATTCAATCATTTGTCCATCCGTCCGTTCACCATTCCTTCCTTCCTTCCTTCCTTCCTTCATCCACCCCACCACCAATTCTCCTACTAACCCCCTGCTCACCGATCAATACACCCCGACAGTCAGCTATGTGACATATCAATTGACAGGTTATTTTCTATTAAGCCTCAAATATTTGATGGCAGATACACACGATACACTATAAAACATTCCCCATCCCTCAAGTTACATACTGGTGGAGTCAAAGGCCTCAGAACTTTTAGTCACCACTCCATCAAACCACTCATGTTCTTGAAGCCCTAAGCATATCTGATTAGAATAGGGTTTAATGTAAGGCACCTACTTGGCTGCAGTCGCTCATTTCTTTTTGAGCATTGAATATTTCCTTGTCGTCGTAACATTTCTTCTCCTCGTTACCCCCAGTCCCTTGGTTTCGATTGATCTAGAATACAATGAACACGATTAGGTCATAAATAACTACCACGATTGGTCTAAACATGGAAGTGATTAAGTTTCAAGATGAGGGCTGAACATTATCGACTGGAAATCTTGTTATATTTAGAACCCAACACAGCCTACTTGGGAGGCATCTAGCCATTGAAAATCCTATAGCTGCATGTTAAACTATGAGCTTTGATAGATTTGCAAGAGTCCCGTATAATTAGCACGAACTGCCTCGTGAAGGACTACACCACTGCCCTACTTTTAAATCCATTACTACAGAACACTTGGGGTAACATCAAATTGATTAAATATTCCTTTGGGAAACGTCTTACCGATTGCCTCCTGCGTCGTAACCACTGCAACAGATCACCAAACGGAACGTACTCTATCACCAGGAACTTGTGTTCCTGCAAAGTGCAACAACCAACCAGGGATACAATATTCTGGTGTGCACCCAACAGCTTCATCTGTTCTATTTCCTGCAAGAACTCTTCTTTTTGTTCTTCGCTCGGATCATCTAGACACAAATAATGTAGTTAAATTCCTATTTGCTACGAATATAAGATTTTAAAACCAGATTCAAAAATCAATCCGCCATCTATTAGGCTTTGCTTCAGTCACGGTCGGAGTGCATTCCGACAGGAAACTCAATTGCGTTTCATGCTCAGGACTACCTGCTCTCCAATTTAGGGATAATGGGACATGAAAAGAGAAAAACAAGGCGACAGATGATTATATAGTTTTTAATGATATCCACATTATAAAGGGAAATGGCTCAGTTGTGTCGTTCGTACTGTCACCTTAAGCTTAAGACTGGGGAGATACAACTTGCGATCTGATTGTAAAAGACCAAATGCAACCGATCTGTTAAGGGTTAAAGGAGCTCAGTCACGGTTTGCGCGTATTGAGAAGTTTAGCGTCAATTTTTCAAATTTGTTTGTAATCTGTGTTAACCTTCTCCAGCCTTAGCCATCCTTGTTCCTCTATGGTTTATCATTATCTCTTTGGTGTTTTTCTATGTTATTAAACTGTTATTTTCAGGTTTCCTACCATTTAAAGGTAATTAATTTGTATGTGGCCAAAATAACTCAAAATACCGTGACTTAACTCCTTTAAGTATTTTGCATATCACCGAGAATTTAAATCTCTTTCAGGTGTATTTTAAAGACAACGGACGAAACCAATTAGCAAGTTGTGTGACGATTCGCCCTCTTATACATGATTTTGCATAATGATTACAATTACCTTGCAGTTCTTTGACTGCGACCAGCTGGCATGGCTCCTCGGGCTTCAATGTTTTTACAGTATCAAACACTTCTATTCCAACTCGCCTCTTTAGAGTTGCTTTGTAAACCACACCAAATGCTCCTCGACCCAGCTCCTCTTCGTATTTTATTTCCTCGGGAAGAAGTTCCCACTTGTCAAGCGGGATAATTTCGCGAGCTGAACGAACTGATCTGTGGACAGATGGGAAAATAGTTTATACACAAAAAGAGTTGTTATCATGTAGTACAGTGCAGTAGGCTTTTATTTTACTGAAATCTTGCTGCTCAAAAGACGAATATCTTAGAGCTTGGCGATGAAACTCAGCCATTCTGCATTCTGTCAATAAGTTCCAAATTGGATACCAGGTTCTGCAATGGTTAAGACTGCAGTTAAGCATATACCATCAAAGCTATCCCGGCTTCCGAGGGAGAGTTATTGTTATTTCCTCTAGATAACATGCTAGTCCATTGCAGGCTACTTCTGCACATTTCCTCGGGTTGACCTGGTACTTCGGCATTATCCATTTTAGAATATCCCCAGCTGGAGAGATTCCCAAATAGATTTTTTACCCAGGAACACAACGCAGTCACCCCAGCCAACGTACCAACATGGACCGCCAGCAGATCCCGGGTCCAACGCGCTTAGGTAGTTAGTTGGGGTACAGGAAATGGTGCAGCACGAAAAATGGCGAGCTAAAGAAGGAGAGAGGGGCTTGGTGCGAGGAGTGAACGATTGTTCTCTGGCTTTCCCGTACCACATAGGCTCAATTTTCAGATCCCGAGTCCAGCACGCTTAAGTAGTTAGTTGGGGTACAGCACGAAAAATAGTGAGCGAAAGAAGGAGAGAGGGGCTTGGTGAGAGAAGTGAACGATTGTTCTCTAGCTTTCCCGTACCACATAGGCTCGATTTTCTGCCGTTTTGGGTGTGCAGTTGTTTATCCTCCTCGCAAGGGGCAAGGAACGCGGGCTCACAAAACGGCTGGAAATATCGAGCCCACGTACCACACTCCTCTCTTATTTTTTCTCTCTCTGTTTTTTCCCCCACTGCTCCCCAACTAACCAGTGGGCCACTCCGCCTCCCATCATTTTGGCAAATCATTTCAGATCCGATTTCTTGTCTGAACATCATATTTCAAAGTTAAACTATGTTTGTCTTGTGATACGCATATATTATATATCTAGGGTCAATTTATAATAGTAAGGTTTTCTTTGCTGTTAGGTGAATAAATTTACGCAAAAAAGAGGCAAGGTCTCCATTACTTCTCAAAACAGCGCCTGCTGAGAATGGAACCGGCTGTAATTAACCTATAGATGCAGCTTTTAGCTGTAAAATGCTATAACATTCAGAATCTCTCCTGTTAATTGTCCCACTTTTGCAATAACCAACGAATTTATCATGGTACATCTTAAGTATGAGGTAACAACAACAGTGAATAACCTTTTGATTCGCTTGTGACGAGACCGTCTGTGGCACCAGAAACCTACAATAAAACACAGCACCAGCAACAGAATGAAGGCGATTCCAGATGAGATGTAAATCATCCTTTCATTGGAGATCGCGGTTTCTTGCGTTGGTTGACCAGAATTCCTTCCCGTAGGGACTGAAAAAGGATAATAAATTTCTATTTTAAGGTGGCTGGGAGTTTAAATAATGTTTGAGGACTACATTGGAAATAACTGAATGATGAACATTCCGAAGGCTGCCATAATTGGAGGAAGCCAGAACTCCAATTTGTAAAATTGAATTTTTTTACTAAATGAAAAAGCGTGTCGTCCTGTTTTGCTTTAATTATATCACGCTTGCAGCTGTCCACAGTTCATGATAATTGAGACTACTAGTACTATTGAAAATGACAGACATGATATAAGAGAAAGAGAAAATATTGCAAGCAAATTTTCGCAATTTTCCAGCGTTTAGTAAAAAAATGTTAGTAAAAATCCAAGGTGGGAGATCCATTCTATAACAGGGTCCTCGTAGAAGAAAGCTTGGAATGTGTTATAAAACATACAAGATTTACGGTCAGTAATGACTTTAGTACTCCAAGAGTAACGGGGTGTTGGCCTCAAAAGCCCCTCCCCCTTCCCCCCGATCCCCCATCGGTCAAAGAAGACCTCAAAAAGTCCATTAGCCCGGTCTGAATAGGGCCAAGAGTATCTGCGAGCCTGTGACTTCAGACGGCACAGGTTCATGACCTTTTAAATGTTCTTTTAAACGTTATCATTTTATTTTAAAAAATTATATTAAAGCTTAGTAAATCGGCAATTGTTGGCCAATTTTACACGTATTTGTCAATAAATGAGCGTTTTCTATGAAAATTTAAATTATCTACCTCGCCACGCTAGCCATGACCTTCCTTGATTTCGTTTTTAGAAGGTATAAATGATTAAAAGTCGAATTTTCTTGGAAAAAATGACCTTTGACCCTACAACCTTTTTCCGCAAAAACTTGGACGGTCATTCCAAATGTGAGAGGATGGAAATAATTGAACTGCATCTAAAACTCGTTCTTGTTAAACGATCTTGCTAAAAACTGCCAATAATTCATCAAATATTTGTTATTTTCCGCTAAACATCACGTGATATGTCACGTGACCCGTCAGAAGTACCAAATCTTCCTCAAAATGCTAAGGACGTTAAAACCTACCTGTGTGCTAAATTTGGTTCCATTGTCACTTGTGTCTTTGGACATATATCAAATATATTATTTTAACCAATAAAGGTCTTTGATCCAGTCCTTAAACTGCTTGAGGAGGGCGATAAACTAGAAAGGCGAACTTGCTAAGCTTAATCAGCTTCTTTATCGTCCCACCCGAGTAAAAAACAAAAAAATGGTGGTGGAACCAAGGCTGGTGAAACCAGAGTGAAGACTAACCGATATCCTCTTTGTTCAACCTAGTCGTCGGATCTAATAACATTTTTACTTGGTTTTCAGTCACTAGAAGACCTTAAAAAGCCAAAAAGCCTGGTCTGGATAGGGTTAAAGAGAATCCGAGAACTTGTGGCTAAAGACGCCAAATTCTCATGACAATGTTTACATTCATTATGGCCTATTGAAAATTATCATGCTCAAGAGACATTGTCTCTTACCACACTATTGCTCTTAGTTTTGCAGAAAACTCGTGTTCCAGTTTTTCTTGTGGAAATGAAATGCAGTCAGGAATCCTTTAGGGATATAAGGCAAGATTGCTGTCATCATTTTGTTAGTGAACAGGAATTTGGGTGTGATGCCCAACGAGTTTGCCAAGCAGAAAGGTCTCTGATGAGTCCCTTGCCCGGGACGAAACAAGCTGCGTATGTATTATCATAAATAACTGTCAACTTTAAATGAAATGTTAGAAATTATTTAAGTGGGAGATCAACTTGGTGTACTCTTCAAGTTTCATCAGCTTCTTTATGGTCCCACTTACCGTTTGAAACCGAGGGCGATGAAACCAGAGTGAAATTAAGCAGATATCCTCTTTGCTCAATCTCTCCGTCTGAACGAAATATTATTTCCACTTTGTCTCCGGTCACAAGAAGATTTTCACCGGTCTTGTTACCACAATACAAACCAAGTACTTTGCCCATCCCGTCGTTGATTCTCAAAAAGTCTTTGCTACAAAGAAAAGTAAATGATGTTTCGCACCAAACCACTAAAACTGAGTAACTTATGATACTCGTAACCAATCCAAAAATCAGATATATAATTAAAAACTACATACTACCATGGCTACTGATACTACCTGGCAATAAGAATTTCCATGCTTTAGCATGCATTATCGAATTATGATGCACGCGGGAAGAAGCATAAGAGCTGCTTGAGGGACAGCACAGCTAGGGAAACTACAATCGGCGACAAAATTGTTGACACATTTACCCTTTTAACCCCCTATTTCATCACTGTGATCTCTTTTTGCCCTCCTAGCTTGTCCTTTAAACACCCCTCACCCCCAAACAGTGTTCTGTGGTAACTGCTGTGATCTTGAGCTACAAACAAGCAACATTGAATGGGGGAGCGAGGTCTTTTCCACAGTTTACTGTGCGTTAAAAAGAATCGTGTTACTTGGTGCACTAAAAGTACTATTGAAAGACAATGTGTCAACTAATTATGTCGCCGATTGTAGCTTCTTGAGTGCTCTCCCAACAAAATGATGTGTTCGAGCACAAGAGGAATTGTCATGACTAATTTTTGAACCAAAAACAGTTAAAAATAAAAGAAAATCATAACCTACAAATGCAGGGATGCAGTCGAAAATGACATCCCTTATTCCATGGCTTGACAGGTAATATGAGTGGACATTTTACTCCAGTCATTGCTCTCAAATACTACGCAACTCGAAAAATATCTGCGCGAATTATCTGTCGAGCCAGCAGAAAAGAGGTAACTATACATAATACAAAACGTGCAGCTGACTGTTTACAGAAAGTCATTATAGCACTAAGCCTTAAAGAAGGTATGCTTACATGCACAAAATTGTACCAAAGTTTGGACAGTCCACATATGCTTTTGTATAGACAATCAACTAAGTCTAAGTAGAGTGTCTTGATGGGGTAGTTGGATCTCAGTTATCAGTTTTCCGTTTTTGCCAAACAGAAAATTTTGCAGATCCCAGATCTAAGCAATAAGTTGAAAAAAGGGTCAATCCGATTCTCAGCTAACAGTTAAACCGATCTAGCTGCAACGAGGAAAATTTAGAGATCACACGTGAAAAGAACTGTTCATACTTATTTACACATGCCTGTATTTTTGCATTTTGGAGAATTGACAAAAATAGCAAAACTTAAGACTAGTGAACAAAACACCTGGCGAATTTTACACCCTCAAAGTTTAACACTCAACACTAAAATGGCGTCCATTCAAGCTGAATCACTTTTTTTCGTTTAGTTCTTCAAGGTCTCATCCACACCACGCCGGTGAAATTTGAAAGCGTAGCTGTATTTCTGTGGTTAGGCCTACCATTTACACTAATCCATCACGAAAATGGTACTTTTCCAAAACGCTCTTCAAACCAGAGGAATTTAACTAAAACGCCGGCTTCGGACTACATGAAAATGACAAGATTTCCTTTTTTGGCGATTTATTCAGAATACGGTCCAGTTATGGAAGCATAAGAAAGGGGTACCTTTTTTCAATTAAAAGTATACGAAAGGAGTACCTTTTCTGTCAAAATGGTATAAAAAACTGTCAGGGGTTGGACCTCGGGGCGGAGCCTCCCCGTAGAAAACTTTGTAAAGAACCTCCACCCCTACTCCTCCCCCTTCCCTCCCCGAAGCGATCTTTACAACAACGAAATAGAATGACCAAATTTTGAAACAAAAACAGTTTAGAAATGGAAAAGATAACCTAGAAATACAGGGATGCATTCGCAAATTATTATTATACAACGGGTTGATCAAGCCCCTGTACATACAGTAGTGCTCAAGTTATGCAACAGTCGAAATTTAAGGATTTGGTTTGGAAAAATGGTTATATTCTTAAGCCTAAAAAAATACGAAGAAGTGTGAATAAAGGTAACCTTACCTTGCTTCAGGTGTGTGTTTCCTTTAGTTCCCTTGAGGTTTCCAGGTCGATTTATTGCAATTTAGGTGATTTTTAGAATATATAGAGAGGACAAAGCAGTGAAGCTAAAACCTCCTAAATTGCAATAAAACAGCTTAGAAACCTCATGGGAACCAAGTCTGGAACAAATCATTAAATTTGGACTGTTGCATAACCTGAGTACTACTGTATGTACAGGGACGCTCATTTGGAATCTTGGGCCACCTGTGATTATACTATAATGCACAGCCCCCGAGCAGGAGTAATATTTCATATGCCCCAACCCCTGGAGCAAATATCTGCCTTTTGTCCCGGGGGGGAAGAGTACTGCAAATTAATGAACTTAGTGTTTATCAGATCAAGAGAAACATTTCCGGTCCCCTATTCAAGTAGACTCCTAAAATCTTATTACTAATAAACATGATTGGGACCATCGAAAAGGGACTTAGATTCACTAATAACAGAGTATTTACAAATAAAGCTCAAGACAGCTGATAAGGCTATGTTCCAATTGGACAAATGCATAGATTCAGAATAGATAGAAATTCATCCGAAGAGTAACGCCATCACATGACTCTACTCCACATTAGATAAATGTAGCTGATACACTCAATCATCACAGCTATATTACTTACAGGCAATGTTTACTTTCTTCCACATCAAAATCCTGAAAGTAAATGTTCATCGACCAGCCTTCTGGAATAGGATATGTGGATACATTGTCCGTATTCCTTGGGTAGCTGACAGGATATCCTTCACTGGTCAGAAAGCCGATCTCTGGGCCATATTCTGTTAATACAAAGACGGTTTTCGTATGTTTCTTCAATGTTACAAGACGCACATTTTAACCGACATTTTAGGGGAATGGACAGTTATTAACAAAGACCTACAATCCCAGCCAAAAGTACTTGGGACACTTGAGCTGTATCACGTATCCCCCTCCCCCCCTAATCAATGTTGGAAAACATCGCGTTTTCTCCAACAAAAAAGGGAAAAATCACCTGATTATCAACAGTGAAAGGCGGGGGGGGGGGGGGGGGGGGGAAGGGAGAACTTGGTTCGTGTCCCAACTCTTTTGTCTGGGATTGTAGCAAAAAAATCTCCCAGCTTAATTTAAACCAAACTTGATATGACTTGAAGGATGAGAATTCATGTTTACTTTATTCGCTTGTAATATAATAAAGTTGAGTATAGAATGGGATAAAACTGTTCTCATGGACGTCTTCAGAGTTTGGATATCGAGCTTTAGATTTAGCAATTAACTACTTTTCCCATGTTTAGCCTCATCTAGACACATGAGGGGCCGAGAGAATTCCAGATAGTTACTCAAACCCAAGATGCAGATCGAGGGTTTGCAAAACTGCTGAGAATTCTTTCAACTCCCTAAGTGTCTACGTGCGAATCTAAAACGTGATGAGAAACCGTGTTTACATATACGCTCATTTAAACACGCCTATCAACCAATCAATGGGAGCACGCGTACTATCTCAGTTATTTTACAAAATCTCTTTTAGAAGTAATTATTTGGCCATTTCTACGAGTCATTGAGTTCTGACTCCCAGCATTGTCCAGAGGGGGAGGGGGAGTAAATTGGATTCTGGTTTTTATGGAAAAATAACAGTGTCTCAAACGTTATGGTCAGGATTGAGGGCATTCAAGATATGTGCTTAAGTGCGATCACTTCATAAGATGTCAGTTAAATCATGAGATGCTATGGCCAACGAATAGTCAGAAAGAACTCTTTGATAACAATATGGACAGCATGAAGCTTCGCTTTAAGTTATAGCTCCCAACCCGTCGGTTTTGGCAGTACAGGCGCTTAGCGCATCGGACCCAGAGGGCCATCACAGGGCGTTTTCCGGAAGTTTACCTGGGACTGACTCTCAAACATTGTACTTTATTTGACAAGAAAAGAGAGATTAGACAAGAAAAAACTCTTACTTGTGAAATTGACTTGGAGTTCTTTCATGTCAGTTCCATACTGGTTGATGGCCTGGCAGGTGTAGTTCCCATCCTTGTCCAGACGGATGGTTGCAGTGTTTGTTGTATTCACCAGTACTCTAGAGTTCCGTATCAGTGCTGTGTATATGGGAGGAGTTCCTCTGGCTGAACATGACAGCATACCTCCTTGTATTGCTAACAGAGCAGCTGGGAATGTTACCGTTGGTGGAACTGATCGGTTAGAAATAAAAAAGAAATTACCCTTAATGTTTATTGACTGACCATACTTGCTTACATTAATTTTAAACAAATCACATCTTGCTGTAATAGAGGCACAGATTACGTCAAAACGTGGTTTTAGTTGACACAATGATGCACACATGTATCTATATTTGTGGAGTAAGGTCAAGGTGCGTGCTCAAAACAACCCATGAAAAAATTCTAAGAGGTGGCCTTTATTGGCCTTAAAAAGGTACTGCATGTCACTTTTAGCGTACGAACGTAAGTGCAGACTTATTTTCGGATGACGTGAAACAACAGAAATAAAGAAATCCGTCTACTCTCACAGGCCTGTCTGCTCTCGATATTCTCCGGTTGTATCAATTATTTCTTTTGTCCTCTGCGAGACACTGTTCTTCGAAGCCGTATCCTGAAACGGGTGTCTGTTACCTCTTACGAAGTTGTCCAATAACGGGAGTTTTATCAATTAAGGGTATAGGTATCATCGGGGAGGGTAACGAGACAACGATTTCAGGAAAAAGAGCATATTGTTTTCAGTTACCTTGTCTTATCGATGTTTGTATTTGTGCCACGTTCAGCGCGACATCGTAAACCTTCATTTCCGCGATTTTCCCTATGAAATATCTATTAGAGTGATCTTTAAGCCCCATTCGAACTTTCTGGAAAGCGGTTGCAATCTCATAACCTGTGCCAATGTTTTGTGAGGCTCTCAAATGTCCGTTGATATACAGCGAGTTATTTCCGCTGTTGTGATCGTAACTTGCTGCAACATGAACCCACTCTCCAGCTGGAAGATCCTCAGTTGTTATAGTAGGCAGTGTTTTAGAAGAACTGTGTTTGACGATTCGATTAAAGAACTTGCCGTGCTCAATCTTGATGCACACAGTGGGACCAGAAGCTCCGTAGCTGAACAGTTGTCCATCTTGGCCTCCGGGTTGAACCCAGCACATCAGTGTGATTGACAACCGAGTGTCCAGGCCCCCTTTATTCGGAAACTCGATGTAGCTGCTTGCAGTACCATAAAACATATACGCTCCGCCTGGTTCGTTGTAGGGTCCATTTGCAATCGCAACATCTCCCAGGGTTCCCCTTAGTTGCCTGTTCTCTTTTTCTGTGGCTTTATAGCGAGCATTCAAGGGGTAGAAGGCGATAGGTTCTGGAACAGCTAAGAGTAAAAAATAAACCTTTTTTGACATCGCCAGAAATAACATGAAAATACGATAGCAGTAGAAACATTCTATAGGACAAGAATTTCCGAGTTGGTTCTCTATGGTCATTTTAACCCGCCTTTTGGATTTGACCATCTGGTGTCGAATCTGCTTCTGCACGGGACTCATATGGCCTCAAAGGTAGCTAACGACTGGCCACATGAAAAAAGTGAACTTTTTTTCCCGGAGACCCTACCACTCGACACAAGGGTCCTGGGTTTTATATCATGAACACTTTCCTATTATTGGACTAGCACGTATCACTTGACTTGCACCAAAACTGTCTACCTCCCGATGGCTAGCCTGCGTAGCCGCGGGATTTTGCGCGCGAGAGCTTTTGTTTTGGCGGCGAAACCGAGAGTGAACGCGAGTGGCGAAGCCAAGCTACGAAGGAATTGGCGAGGAGTCAAGTTAAATTTAACTCGTTGGCTTAGGATCACTCGCTCACAAATCCGGCCACCTAGGCAGGCTACCCCATGCAGCTTGAACCTGGTACTTTCACTTAGCAAGGAATGGAAGGCCTTTCGAGTTTGTGGACGTAGACAAAGTTTTTGTTAATTATTTCTTACGTGTTCAAGATAAAAACTCCTTTAGGCACTCACATATTTCACTTGTCTTAAAGGAGGCTATCTCGATGCAAAATTCGAAAATTCAAAGCTTGGTAGGTGTTGCAAAATTTCAAATTTGTATCGTTTTCCAAAGTCATTATCTATGTCTATAGATATCGTGCAATCGTTATTCATTGTATTGATTGATTCTCTATATCAACTTCTATCGTCCCCGTCAGTCACTCTTACAGATACAGGTCTACTCGCTCTTATCAGTTTTGGTTTTATACTTGTTCGAGAAATATCTCTCTTCTGTGCCTCAACACGTTTTAAAGTAATTATCTCAGTCATAAAAGCATCAAACTCCTTATCAATTATCATTTCTTACAGGGTGGCACAACAGCTGAGAACTCCATTAGAAATCCTCTGTTTTGAATATTGCTGTTTGAGTGGAATCTTATCAAGGCGTATTTTCCAGATACAAGAACTGTCTTTCCAGTCATGTGACCACAGTACTTGCCAAACACCCGGTTCTTCTCGTTGGTAATCTGTAAATAATCTCGGCTACAAAGAAATGAAACATAAACAAGTGACGTTCTTTAACAAAGGGTCATTTCAACCTGGAACCCAGATTATTCGTTCCCCTACTAGCACTCGAGAATCGAGCGACCCTGAAAAGCACTTATTAGAAATCCGAAAATATCCCGCTTCCGGTTGAAACGTGCATTCCTAGCTAAAATCATGTGTCTCAATCAGGTTCCTGTTGTTTTATTCTGGTCGCTTTTATTGTTTTTTTGTTTTTTTTAAACCAATCAAAATCAATCCTGCAAAAGAACTCTTGACAGTCACTTGCTTGCGCAGAATTGAGCGAAGAATCGAGATACGAGCTTGGAGATCACTGGGAAGTGCATCACGCACGCGCATGTCATATTTATTCCTCCAGCCATTTTCCTTATGAGCGGAGTGTGTACTGAAAAGTCGTGTAATTTCTTACTTGGCAATGTGTTAAGATAAGTTTAAGAGTACGGTAAGTGTAACCGACTGTGCTATTGTAGTTTCTCACTTCATTCTCGCGCTATAAAATGAGTAAATTTATAGTAGTGTTGTTATGCAAGTATTGCAAGGTTTGGTTCAGTGACTTGTATTCTATCATTCATCAGAACCCGAGAACGGCAAGCGCAAAAAGCTAGTGTAAAGGTCGACCGGCACACACTAATAGGGACATGTTGCGGCATCATGAAGCGGCGATCAGCCCCTTCGCGTGTACGCATAGAACCCATGTTGCAGGGACAGTTAGCAAGCTTGTGCACACGAAGAGGGACAGTTCTTTTTTATAGCGGGGACAGTTGGCAAGAGCAGAGCTCACCATGCGAGAATTAAAACTGGGGTCATTACGTCCCTTCTTCCTTACCGACAAATTCGAACCAGCTGAATTTCATGCAACATTTTGCGTTGTCCTCGCAATATAAATAAATACATAAGTTAAAAGTAAATGACAATATTAAGAGAGGAAGCTACCTCGGCCTTAGCTGGTTTCCACGCAGGTCCTCTATCCTGGTAGAATTGGAACTTATAATGTTGGTTTTTGTGGAAGAAGGAAAGCCGGAGAACCCGGACAAAAGCCCTCAGGGTAAGGCGAGAACCAACAACAAACTCAGCCCACATATGGCACCGGGTCGGAATCGAACGCCAGCCACATTGGTGGGAGGTGAGCGCTTTCATCACTGCGCCATCTCTGCTCCCTTTTTCGCGCTAGTAAAACTTTCACACTAGGAAAATGCCACTAAAACGTGTCCAACGTGTGCAACGTGTCCCCTAGTGTGTGCCAATCTTAAGAATCTAGGTGACTATCTTTCCTCGAGGTTTCTGTCAAGACTTTATCAGTCCAAAAATAATGATGACGATAAAAATAAAACATATATCTGGGTGATTTCACAGAGATATGCCCAATAGGTTTTCGCCTGGATCCGGGCTATGCCCGAATCCAGGCTAAGGTAGTGCCTTTAAACCCAGGGGGGCTCCGTCACGGCCAGGCTGGGCACATGGTCCAGGCACTGGCCTATCTGCTGGTGGTTTGCTCGCGGCTAGCTGTCAAAAGCAGTAGGGAGGGGAGGGTGTCTTGTACTGACACCCCCACCTGACTAGACTTTGAGTTTTCAGTATTAAATAACCTTGATATTGACTTTGTTTCTGGGTATTTTACTCAGTTGTTTAACCTTGTTTGAGGGTTCTGTGTTGACGTGACATGGCACCCTGCTGCAGAGGTCCATGCCACGTACATGCGTGACGGGCTAATCTGCTAGCCAGGAGTTGGTCAAATGACTTCTGGCCGGTGGGACTGTCTTTGAGTTAATGCGGGCATGTTTTTGCGAATTCGGGTAGATATACATATTAAAGACTCTACTCAGCCTTCACCATTTTTGATGCCATCGAAATTATTGATATTGCATAGTGAAGCGAAATCTTATTGCTTACTGCAAGTTGTGTTCCTGAAAGTATGTTAAATTATCTTTAGTAGTTTTAGTGATTTCCTTCGTTTCGACATGCTGCGAATAAAATATAATAACCAAACCCTCGCATGTAAACAAAAACAAAGGTGTGGTTGATTAGGGCCCCTTAACTTACAGCTATAATTTAGTTTCAGAATTTTTCGTCCTTGTTCCTAAAAAGTTACTCAAATTGAAAAACATTCAATCATTACTTGGTGATAAAACGAAGGAAATTCAGCCTTACCCCACTTTAAGAACTCGAAGTTGTTGAAGTAACTGAGCTCATGTTCACAGCTGAAAAGTTCCCTCTTACAACTTGTAATCAAATAATCAGATTAATACAAATATGACTTTCCTTGGAAAAAAAAGAGGAGACTTTCGCCCATTCAGGCTTTACATTCTGTGGAGAAAGTGATGCAGGTCACTGGACCTCTCCCTACATTCACAACTTGTCAACACACTAAAAATCAGTACTTACTCGCAAGATACACTATCCTCCAGGTAAAGTTCGTTAATGGTAATATTAATCACCATGCCTTTTGGAATAGGAACCGAAGAAACACAATCTGTATTATTTGAGTAATCGTTAGGATATCCAGGACTTCTGAGGGTATTTTCAATCACTGGACCACACCCTGCATGCAACAAACCAAAATAATAAAAAGACAGAGTTGATATCGACTAAATAGTTTTGTTCCCTTCAACTGTTTGTTTCCATTAATCCTGAAAAGCTGCATTTAGGGGGAGTGGTAGATTATTATGTCTATTTTAATATGTATTATTTATTTTTTATTATTTCCCTAACTTTTTTTTGTCAGCTTCAAAAACCGTCAACTGCCTATCAAGCCACTTCAAGGCATCAAAACACAAAGATTCCTTCATCTTATTTTTAATTCGGATAAGACTGGAAGGATCGGCTATCTTTAAAACGATGAACGGGGAATCAGAGAATGGGAAAGGGGAACGGGGAACGGGGAATCTTTAAAATGGGGAATCTTTAAAATGGGAAATCTTTAAATGCGGGGAAGCTTTTAAATGGGGAATCTTTTTTTAAGCGGGAATCTTTAAAAGCGGATGATTTCTTGTCAACCAGTGTTTCGACTTTCCGTCCTTGTTCCTGGTTTTTGTTTCGTTTCCTCACAAACGAAACGGTATTGTTTTCAGTTCAGGGGGGAACTATTTACATAGTAATTTGTAATATCCAATCAGGGTAAAGTTCGTGATTGTTAATGTGAATACGGTGGAAATTCGATCATCGCAACGAAATGTGGTATTCCGAACATTTCAGTTGCTGCTTTATTCGAAAATGGGGAATTATGACTGAAACTCTCGTTTCTCGTTATTAAAACACAAGAAAACTAGACACTGGACTTCTATTCGGATAGTAATGGTGAAAAGAAAGTTTATTTGGAGGTAGAGAGACCGCCAGACCACGCGATTTGTCCACTAATGCGATATTTTAAGCCGATGAAAGCAGTTCGTTTTACTTAGTTCAACGAAGAAATGGTACTGTTTTCCGTTTAAGAGTGATTTATTGATATAGTGAGTATGAGTATCAGCCAGTAACGCTTGTAATTTACAAGGTAAACATGTTCAACCAAAATAACTTGTTGTTGTTTCGTTTCCTCAGAAACGAAACGGTATTGTTTTCAGTTCAGGGGTGAACTATTTACATAGTGATTTGTAATATCCAATCAGAGTAAAGGTCCTAATTGTTAATGTAAATACGGCGGCAAAATTTCGGTCAAAACTCGGTGCATCGCAACAAAATGTGTCATTTGCAACGTTGCAGTGAAACTCTCTTTTCTCGGTATTATCTTACACAAGAAAACTGCGAACTGGACTTGATAGTGATAGTGAAAAAGAAATATATTTTCGAAGTAGAGACACCGCCACACCACGCGATTTGTCCACCAATGCGATATTTTAAATCGAGTGGAAGCAGTTAGTTTTGTTTAGTTCAACAAAGAAATGGTACTGTTTTCCGTTTCAGAGTGATTTATTGCCACAGTGAGTATGAATGTTGTCAGGGTAAACACTTGCAATTCACAAGGTAAAGATGATCAACAAAAAATAACTTCTCGAAGCTAAATCTTATTTCGTGACACGGAAAGAAAAGTAAATTAAAATGTCATGCAGATAGAAATAATTGGCGACTTAAATGTTCCTAAGTCTTACTGAAACGATGTATTCTAGAGAAACGAAGATATCTGTTTCCGTGCTTGATTTAAATGTGATTATAAGATCACAACTACGGCGATATAATTTTGGTCAATCAGAACACTGGTCAGGAATAACAATCCCGCCCCTATTCTGTGGCTGTTTACGAGAAAAGGACACGCATTTGGCGCGTTTGGACGACACTACAGTTACGATATATTGTAGACGGTAACTAGTTCATCATATTGTAATTTAATTAACGTTGGTATATTGCAAAATAGGCACAATATGGCTTTTTTTTATGACGTTTTCTTCACATCGTACGTGTCGACATTTTCCAGATTTAGTTGAATTTCTCGAATTTTCCGCCACAATTCCAGTAGCTTTCTTAGAGCGCACTTTTAAAAATAACAAAATTTGTATTTCGACATACCGCGGCATTTCAAGAGCTGGTTTCCATGAAAACAGCGATAGCATTTGCATTTTAGCTTCATAATATCCAAGCGAAAGTGGAGGAATAATTGCACAACTGTCGTCACACATGGGGCGTCCTTTTTGAAAAGAAAAATATACTGCGTCACTGACAACGAAACGTAGAGTGCCGCATCCATTCGAATCAAGGACTGCCCGGCACAGAAATGGAAAAATTATGCGTCAAATGCTTTTGCCTCTTAGCTTTATTCAGCCTCACACACAATACTTTGAATTTCTGAAGAATTTGGCGGGGCTGAGCGGCCCACTTCCCAAAGCACTTACCCTATTTAAGACCAAAGTCTACGATTTTTCTAATCTATTTATGGCCTGACCCTTAAATTAATACCCTGTTTCAGACCTGCCGTAGTTCTCTAGTTCAGAGTGATGTTAAAGGTATTGTGAATGGCTTTAGTTGCTGGTCTTGTCGATAATGATGAAAAAAGTAGCTTCTTCTAAAAAAAACCTACCTAATTCAAGACTAAAGTGCAAACGCCATACCCAGTGTGACACCAAAATGACCAAAATGGATACTCTACGTTTGACTAAAATGTCTTTAAAAAAACATCTCCCTCTGACGCTGGCCATATCTATATAGCCGATATACGGGAACACCCCCCGCTCTCCCCTAGGGCAGATTTAAAGTGAAGTATCGCAAGTAAATACATTTCGAAGCGCGTTGACTGTAATTAACAATTATTCACCGAAGTGGAGGTAAATATCCATCACTTTCACCGACACTGAGGTGAATAATTGTTTTAGTATATACCACACAAGCTGAATAATTAGCAGACCAAAACTTTATTTTATGTGTGACAAGCGGTCGGAAATTTTAAAATCTCTCGGACCGGCTGCTCGGTGGTGAATAGTACTTGCTAATCACCTCGGAGTTGACCAATCAGAGCGCGTGAAAAGCACTATTCACTTGTGTGGTCTATACTAATAACTGATGCATGTGTAGACAACTTAAATTAATTATCCCTTGCTCTTTTACAATAGGTTAAGTACTAAACCTCACCTGGACGAAAAACCCCAGGCTCTGGCAACTGAGCAGATCAGTGCGGTGCAAAGCGGCGTATTAGCACATATCCCCCATGCACAAGATATCAAAACCCCAGCCTTTCTCAGACTTTGAATATCTGTCCGGAAACGAAACACTATTTCTTTCTGAGAAATACCTTCTTGTTGTGATAAAAATGGCTCCAAACGACCCTTCCCCTATCACATCTTGTTCGCCGAGATCATTCCACTTAAACTGTGGAAGACCTTCAAAGCGACCGATTCTTTCTGCTTTAAAGTGTATGCAATGGGCACTTTGAAATTGTCTTCGCATGACTGCATGGCGTAGGAAGAGGTATCATGAAGCTCACAATGACAGATTATACTCGAAATTCGACGCCACATCGTTCGGGCATCGAGCATCGAATTATTTATTGCTGGTTCTCAGTGTCACGCCGTTCAAAATAAATCAAAATCAAAATCAAACCAGTTCAAATGATAAAGTCCAGAATCTTGAAGAGAAAGAAGGCAAATATGCAAAGATTTTCGCCAACATTCAGGTCACAGCAATGTTTCTTACGCAAGATATGCGGATAAATTTTTTACCCAAATCTATAGAGATTTTGATGGAGACGCCATGCTGGCGCCCATCCGGATGGCGGTCGGAAACCAACAGAAACATGTTTCACTGAGTTTTGCTACAAAAGCGTGAATTCATCTCTCCAGGAACTCAAAAACATTTTTAAAATAATACTTTTTCTAATGCATGAACTGTTCAGATAGCCAAATTCCCCGAAATAAGTCACTCTTTTAACCAACATGACAGCTTTCTTGCCCGTCACGTAAATGCCGCGTCACGCAAAAGCTTAGAAATTCACCTGGGAAATCAGTAGCATTTAACCAAAAAATGCTAATGAGGCTCTTGTAATAAGAACTACCGGAGGAAGCCTTTTCGCGCAAAAAGTCGATGCCCTATGAGGATTATGACACCTAACTGTTTTATTAACTTTTATACCTTTTTTTCAAATAACTCGCGCGCGTTTTAAGTTTTTACTTTCATTTTCTGGGAAATGTTAGATTTTATAGCGACCCTTTTATTTTGCTAAAAAAAGAAAAATTCGACAAAAGTAGCACACTCAAGTTATTGTGTAACCTTAAGAATTAGATTATGAGCTCGAGATTTCCATCCCAGGATAGTTTACAAGGGCGCACCCCGAGTCAGCTGTCACGAGTGGAATTCGAGAGCGAATAATCTGTCTTACTATAAATTAAATGTACTAGTCGTTCGAAACTGTCTATTACTACATTTCCTTCATTTGATTTTAATTTTTTCATACAACGATTCCTCCTCTTCCGTTACATCTGTTACAATTAACTGCGACAATAGGCTATTTTGCTAATGCAAATATTTCCTTGTTCCATTTCCTTGCGGTGGCAAAAAGTGATCACTCCGCCAAAAATGGCCTCAAATTTTGCCCCCATAAGGGACTGGAGCTGGCATTAGCACAATGGTGTATTAGAAAAGATGGCATATCGACACAAGGTTTCTGCTTACCTTGTGTTGCATGAGCACCTTCCTTATCATTCAACAATAGCAAGAGCACTAAGAAGAGCATTTTCATGATGTAGAAGTTTTTTTTGTCTCACAATCTGCTGCCTTTTATTTGTTAATTGCCATTTCTGCAGAGAAATGATTATCAAATTAACTGGGAGAACGCCGGCCTGTCAAAGATTCTTGGGGAGGGGGAGGGGGCAACCGTGTCAGTTGCTACGTGTGATTAAAAAAACACGCCAAGAATATAAGATTTTTGCGTCAAATGGTTTTCAGAGAGGCCCTGCGTACCAATAAAGCTAATAGTTAAAAGTCTAAAAACGTTAGTTATTCTACATTCACAAAGTTAAAGTTCATGTGTAAATTATCAAATAAAATTAAGAAAATGTTGGAACTATTCCTAATTCCAATCAGTCGTCAAATGGAAAAGTTGGACAAAGCATTTCACTTTCAAGGAGGAGGTCACACCAACAACCTTATATTTTTTGTCTTCGCCTATAACAAGTAAACATTAGAGCTTTTTCACTTTCTGATATTTCAGCCTCTGAAGTTCCCGCTATCCTGAAGAAATTCTTCTTGAAAGAAGGGACTTCGGGGCCCGCCATTTTGAAACTGTCTTGGTAGCTAGGCAGTATTTATGTGACGTCATTTCGTCTGACTCGAATTTGGCGGGAAGGAAGAAAAAACCTGAAACTGACTTGGCATCCTTCACAAGGTCAGCAAAATCTATTTATTCCAAGCGATTATCCACTTCACTATCTTCAATGCCATCATTTTGGAGTTTGGAGCATGTTTGGCTCAAAATAATATGGCTAAAGAGTAGCCATATCCCAAAGTGGTTGTTGAAAGGCTTGTCTGAAGCCATTTGGACAAAATCTCTCGGACTAAATTACGTCACGAAAATGCAGCCTGGTTGTTGAGTACCGTTCAAAATGGCGGCAACGATGTTCGGATTTTGGGCTTCTTTGAAGACGAATTTCAAAAGGAAAACCTGCACTTTAGAGGCTGAAACATAGTGCTGGGTTTTTATTAGCGTTGACAAAAAATATACATCTTTTGGAGTGACCTTCTCCTTTAATAATTATTTTCCAAGGTTACTTATTTCAAATCTTGGAATCATCAGCATTTACTTAAAACGTCTGAGTGATAGTAGCTATTTTATAAAGAGTTAAAATAAGGACTAAAAGACTCAAAATTTCAGTGGAATGGCAATTTCGATTTCTTAATATCCTGTCACAAAGTCAACCGTAATTGTAATCCACTTGTAAGCCAGCTTCTTCCTCAAAATACTTGTTTTATTTTGTTCTGTACATGTACAATCTCTTACTTTTTTAATGTATATATTCCAGTTTATTGGTATCTTTGGTGGCATTCGCAGTGGACAATTAGGGAATGTAACTTTCGATAATCAGCGTGGACAGTATCCCTTTAAGAACGGAGCGATCCTATAGATCGTTTTCACTGACACGCCGAATAAAAAAATAAATCGCAAACCATTCAATGGATAAAGTCAAGAAATTGTGATCTTATAGAAGACACTTCTCCAAGTTTTAGGTTTGTGCGTCTTCCCGACTGCCGGATATTTGTAGAAATGTTTCCCAGAAATTTACAGAGCCCAGTATGGAAACGCCATGTTGGTGCACTTTTTGGCGCACCAATATGGCGGCCGGAAAATAGTGTAAACATCTGAAACTGACTTTGGCTATCTAGGCGACTGATTATCTGTACTAAACAAACCAACATTTACATATGCACTTTTCCCAATGATCTAACTTCTAAATAAGCTAAAAATCGTGAGAAAGGTATATATTTTGCGACAAATGCAATTGTAGCTTTGCGTCACGCACCGTCATAACTCTGAAATTCAAAATACGCTAGTTTTTAAACGAAGCACACTATTGAGCTGTAACATTGTAAACAGATATAAATCTACCCCCTCTAATGCCTGATGGGGAAAACTTTGGTGGCTCTTTAATTTTGGAGTTTAGAAAATGATGACCTCATATGTAAACGATCTATATAAGAAGGCTGAGGTGTTCAGCCTGCCAATCACAAATCCCAACGGACAACCAACGCTCCCATTTGGTTGCCTTATTCACTCAGGTCTAATTTTAGCGCGGTGCCACAAAATTCTGCAGAGCGACGGGTGTAATTTTCTGTCTTATTTTACAAGTAAGCAATGCCTTTTGAACTGAATGAACGATAGCTTCAAAAGAAGAGTTTAGAAAGAAAATTGACTTTTTTAATTTCAACTTCATAGTTTTGTTCCTCCACTTGCGGAAGCCTATCGTATGAATTCGAGCTGTTCACTCAAATTTATAAAATGGCGTCTCTAGTTCTTTTGACGCTAGGTGTCTTTGCTCCTTCGAGGATTAACGCGGCTGAGGAATAAGTTTGGAAACTAAAACTCGTAAAAACCCCAGATACAAGCAGACTGCGAAGTAATATATTATATCTACGGTAATATGGTTATTCATCAGCCAGTTAGCTGAAAGAAATTCAACAAGGTGAACATTGGCTGCTGTTTTACCATCTTGCTGCTAAAATTCAGTCGGCCTTTTAGAAACGCAAATTTTATTTTCACTGCATTCAGTCATGAGTCTTCCTTCTCCTTTCTAACGTCAATATTCATGCAAAATTCCACTTTGCCATTTTTCAAGTTCTCTTCTTTCTTCGTAGTACTTTTTGTTTCCAATTTCTTTGCTCTGAATATAGAATAGCTTGAGGAATAAGCCAACGTTGTTTAATTTGCATTTTGCTTGCACGTACCATCATAACGCTCATAAATCTGAATGATGTTAAGTATCCCACCAAAATTCGTCTCTGTTCACAGGCTAACCAAAATCACCTGTTTCGAGATTTGTTTTCGTTCTCGGCGTGCTAAGATAAATGAAAACCGATAGCTCATTGATCGCAGGCATCAGCTTTGTCAGTTTAGTTAGCGACGAAATTTGAATGTTCCGTGAAGTGACGAAGATAGTACGTTGTTTTTGTTCTTCCAAAGGCATCTTCTAAAGTGTTAATATAAGTTTTATTTTCACTGTATTTTTATTATTTACCTTATAGTATTCTACATAAATGACTCCGTTGTTTTAACGAAAGAAACGCTATAATCTCGACGACTTCTGTTGTGCGACCGTTATTAGGGCTTTCCACCATTACATCAAAAGCCAACAGGTGGCGTGTCCTTGCCTTTTAGAGGATCGCTCCGTGTTCAAAACCTTGAAATTACAAGGTTTTCATGTCTTTGATATTAAAAAAACTTTTCTATTCTATTTCTCTATTGCTATGTGTTTCGCTTTACAGAAACTTGCGACACAGATAAATGATATGCTCCAAAGTGGCCGCAAATTCTATAATCGGGGAAGAAAGATACCCAAGAAATGCTAAAAGAGAAACACGAACTAAAAGCAGTGTTTCTATAACTTGTGCAAGTTAAGGAGAACACGGAAAAATTGCTGAAACAGTCGCTTGCGACTTCTTGTTCTCATAACATTTCTTGCTTTCCTAGACTTCCACTTGTGATTCTACAATTTAATTCAAACCAGAGAAAATTTTCTGTACTTATGCATGCTTGTGATGTAAAGAAACATCATGCTCACCTGAATATTCCACGAGATAAAATAAGAGGGAACCTCAAGCAATAAAATAATCGCAGCAAGCAGGGAAGAGGAAAAATATAAAACATACCCAAAAACACGACAGTAGCGTAATAAGCTGATAGCAGCTGGCGAATAAGTTAATTGGGAGAGGAAAGAGGGATGGGACTAAATGCCATAAACAGACATCCCTGAGTCATCTATCGAGATGTAATGAACACAGATAACTTTACCTGATGTGTGCCTTTTGTTAAGACACAATTAACGTTAATGGTTATTAAGTGGCAGTCTCTCTAAAAGCGGTCCACTGCATTTCGGGTCGGAAAAAAGTTTTCCCTCAAACTGTTCTCAGTTAACTGTCTTGGATCATAAGTAAATGCAAATACGTCAAAATATTTTTCTAAGAGCTCAAAACAGTCATAGCCTGAAAACGCCTAAATTTAAGCGTTTCAATGACGGAAAATTGCCTAAATTGACAAGCTCGTTGCTCAGAGACCACCAAACACAGTAAATGGTTTGAACCCAGGAGTATCAGTAGTTCGTATAGTGTGATCGTCCGGGTGAGTATAGTTCTGAAAAGAACTGTTGTTGGTGACTGACGTTTCGACAACCTGAGCGGAAGTCATCTTCAGAGTCAAGTGAATAGTGTTTGTCAGTCGATGATGTTATAAGTATGGTCCGTTGAACGTGATTGGTCAGTATAGCCATGATGGTATTGGCTGAAAGACTCGTGTAAAGTTTGTCATCAGTCATTGGTGGGTTTCGATCCGTCTATTGTTAGTCAAGTAGGTCGGGTTTTGGTCCGTGTATTGTTAAGTCGGTCTGTTAGAAGTCCGTTTGTCGGTTTCGTTTCTGTCGTGGATAAGTCGTTTGTAAGGCGCCGGTAGGAACTGTATTGAGTATTGTATTGCCAGCATAAGTGACCTGTATTGTAAGTAACGTAAGTATTGTAGAACTGTGTTTTGTAATTTAAAATTATTAAAAAAATAATATTAAAAAAAAAAAAAAAAAAAAGGCGCCGGTAGTTGTTGACATCTGTTAAGAGGCGTTTGTTCTAGGTTAGTGTACCAGCTTTCCAGAGTCAGTCGTTGAAAATAGTTTGTACTGTAGGTTAAGCACTGAGCAGAGTCCCAGTCAATGTTGTAGTTTGTCAGTTGATGATGTACAGCAATGTGATTGTTGGCATCACCATTTCTCGTGGCTCGTTTGTGTTCAGTCAGTCTCGTGTTAAGGTTTCTGCCAGTCTCACCAATGTAGGAAGCCTGGCAGTCGGAGCATTTGATCTTGTAAACTGCTCCCGGTCTGTCGTTAGGTTCGTCTCTGTCTTTCACGTTGGTCAGTAAGTGTCGTAACGTAGTTGTAGGTTTGTGGGCTACACGAATGTTGTAGGGCTGTAGGATCCGTGAGATGGTCTCAGAAGTGCCCTTAATGTAAGGTATAGTCGCTGTAGTAACAGGTGTAGGGTTCCTGTTCGTAGCGTCAGCTTCAGTAGGTCGGTAAATGTTTCGTCTAATAAAGTCAGCGTTGTAGTTGTTTTTGTGAAAAACACGTTCAAGGTATCTGTTTTCGTCACGTAAGCTGTCCGGTCTGTCACAAACTAGTTGCGCTCGTCTCGTCAAAGTATTTATAGTCGTGGCTTTGTGTGAAGTCGGGTTGTAGGATGATTCGTCAAGTAATCTGTCGATATGCGTCGGTTTTCTGTACACTGTCGTTCGTAGTTCGTTGTTGTCGCGGCTTACCAAACAGTCTAGAAAAGGAAGTTTTCCATTTTCTTCGATCTCTTTTGTAAACTGGATGTCGGCGTTCTTTTCGTTTAGGTGGTCTTGAAAATCGTCAGTTTCGTCTTTGTGAATGGCGGTAAAGGTGTCGTCAACGTAGCGTAACCAAAGCGGTATCGTTTGTCGGCAAGTTGCAAGGGCGCGTTCCTCCACGTGTTGCATCACAATTTCTGCGACAACAACAGAAACAGGCGACCCCATTGCTGTTCCATGCAACTGTTTGTAGTGTTTACCGTTGTACTGAAAGTAAGTCGATGTAAGGCAAAGGTTCAGTAAGTCCATGATGTCTTCTGTAGGTAACGGTAGTTCAACAGCAGATTGTTGTATAGCGGTCTCGGTAAACTGTAATGCCAATTGAAGTGGAACACTGGTGAACAGTGATATCACATCAAGACACAAGTTTGTAGTCGTCAGGTGTCTGTACTGTCTTAATAGCGTCAATAAA
Organism: Orbicella faveolata; assembly: GCF_042242905.1. NCBI lineage: Eukaryota > Metazoa > Cnidaria > Anthozoa > Scleractinia > Merulinidae > Orbicella > Orbicella faveolata. Next base: position 9,276,687 of record NW_028301554.1, read on the forward strand.
GTTCTCCGTAGATTGTAGTTTGCGTCTTGATTTGTCAGTAAGGGGTTGCAGTATAGTCGTCAAGTACTTAGATAGTTGATACGTAGGGGACCCACAGAATGACACTATAGGTCGCATCGGTATACCAGGTTTGTGCAGTTTCGGTAGTCCGTAAAGTTTCGGTGGTTGAGGTACTGAGCACCTCAGTCGATAGTAGCGTTGAGTGTGACTATACCTTACATTAAGGGCACTTCTGAGACCATCTCACGGATCCTACAGCCCTACAACATTCGAGTAGCCCACAAACCTACAACTACGTTACGACACTTACTGACCAACGTGAAAGACAGAGACGAACCTAACGACAGACCGGGAGCAGTTTACAAGATCAAATGCTCCGACTGCCAGGCTTCCTACATTGGTGAGACTGGCAGAAACCTTAACACGAGACTGACTGAACACAAACGAGCCACGAGAAATGGTGATGCCAACAATCACATTGCTGTACATCATCAACTGACAAACCACAACATTGACTGGGACTCTGCTCAGTGCTTAACCTACAGTACAAACTATTTTCAACGACTGACTCTGGAAAGCTGGTACACTAACCTAGAACAAACGCCTCTTAACAGATGTCAACAACTACCGGCGCCTTACAAACGACTTATCCACGACAGAAACGAAACCGACAAACGGACTTCTAACAGACCGACTTAACAATACACGGACCAAAAACCGACCTACTTGACTAACAATAGACGGATAACATCATCGACTGACAAACACTATTCACTTGACGCTGAAGATGACTTCCATTCAGGTTGTCGAAACGTCAGTCACCAACAACAGTTCGATCACACTATACAGACCACCAAACGTAACAAAAAATTGTTATTATCCCTACATTAAGTGATCCTTCAAAGGTAAGAAATGCACGTATTGTAGTCAACGTTCAACGCGCTACTTGGCTTTAATCGATAAGACGAAATGTGCAATTTAACGATAGAGTGCGAAGAAAGCGATGAAAAGGGAGCGGTTGCTACAAACAAAATAAAGTACAAGTTATGGACGAATACAATAAAAGAAACAGAAATAACGAGCTGAGGGTAGACGATACTTACAAACGTTGTATGACTAGGAAGCTAAGGAACACGTAAAAGGAAAACGGCAGGGCGGTAAATGAAACGAGATGATAGTAGCGTCGCGATGAAAATGCACAAATAAACTAGAAAGACCCATACAAAAGGGGACTGAAACGAAACAAAATTATGCGAAAAAACCTATCAGAATATCGATAACGTGAAAGCGAGATAAACGAAAAGAATGCACGCACAAAGGGAAAAAAAATAACAAAGAATTAAATGCGGCTGCAACAGCACGTAACTTTTGATATATTTTGTTTTGGGGGATGCTGAAAACTTATCTATTACCACCCGTGATATCAATTTCTGAAAACCTGCGAAAATAGCTTGTCTTCGCTGGCGTTTATTTCCCAAGTCCAGACCCGGGCCGCTCAAGACTACAACTGAATTCTGCTAAACAAGTGTTAGGAAGCAAAGAAATGTAAAAATACCTTGCGCTTTTCATCTTCCTTTCCCATAGCGACTTCGAACTTTCAGTGCTTTGTGGGAATCTTACACTTCATTATGCAAATTAGGTTGTCACGCTAATTCAGATTGTTTTCATTCAAAACGCTCTCACATTGTTTTAATTAATCATGCCATGTTTAAGATACAGGGATCCGACAAAAACTAAAACTCAGAAACGGTTTAAATAGGTAGCATTGCTGAATTATTAGCACTGATCTCCAGGCGCTTTGTGGAAAAGTCAGGAAAACGTGGCCGGAATATTTGCAAATTTAGTCACGGTCCATTACGTCTACTAGTCCTGATTATAGACCGGTCAGTTTGCAAAACTTTTCTAGTGTTTTGATTCTTTCTTTCCATTTTCTACTGATGTTTCTAAAGTGAAACGTACTATTTAGCCGATGTTAAAACTTGAAAATTGATATCAAATCTTGACAAAACGCTGTAATTGAAATCGACAACATCGTGACCTTCGTAATCTCAGCTGCGTTGCACAAGCCCTAAAGATTTTACCTCCTTATCTGCTCCAAACACTGCAAAGTCAACCAATGTGTACAGGTTCGTACAGTGTGTATTCGCTTTAGCAATACTCATTATCTTACACTGAAACCTTGCTTGCTCTTTGGTTATAATGAAATTGCGATGCATTTGGAAAACACTTCAAAATGAGCATCGACTTGGTGGACAATTATTGTTCTCCTAACTAAGTAACTACTTCTTTATTTAATAACGTTTTCGTAACCAAATCACTCAGATGACTCTCATATGTTTACTATAATCCAGAAGCGCGAGAATCAGGGTGATAAAAAAGTCAACACAAGGATGAGGATGGGTTGTGTTGTGGTGAGGGTGTCCCGACCTAACAGCTATGTGAACTCAGATCCCTTTCACAGCAAGCGTTCCCCTACGAAGAGCTTTTCCGCATTCTGGCCGCACGTAAATCTGAGCGAGAGCAAAATATCGACGAAGCAGGGGGTGGTTATATGAAGTCACAAGTTTGGAGCATGCGCATGACCAGGACAATTTTCTGTCATGCTACAATTTTTTACATAGGCAAGGTAATCAAAATCGCCGCGCATGCTCCTTAAATTTGGATCCGACAGGCAGATGCCCCCAGGGCTGGGGCCCGTTTCTCGAAGGTCCCGAAAAGCCGTAGCAAAATCTCAAACCTTATCACTACAGAGCTGTTTTTTTCACATATTCTTAATATGAACAAAAGTTCCCTTCATACAAGAAGTTTCAGGCGCATACACCTCTCCGTCTTTAAATACTGATTAACTAAAAATGGCTTTCCGGGCCCCAAAAGTTTCCGGTGCTTTCGAGAAACAGGGCCCTGGGCCGTTGCTCGCAGGAAATATGGTCTTTGACTGTCATTACTGTTGGGTGTTACAACTGCATTCTGAAACCACTTCCTTCACTTTTGTAACAAGAACTGCCTTGGTATCTCTAGATTGAAATGGGAGGTCGAAATGTGTACAGATCTCTTTAAGCATCTTGACCTTGAAAGTCGCTTCGCCTCTCTTGCAAACATGCCAGATCGCAAATATCGTACAAGATTGGGTGGGTCAAGCCTACTTTCCCCAGGACAGCTTCCCTTGTTTCTCTCAAATGCTCCCCGTCTACACTAACTTGCAAGCCTACTCCTCTGCTAAATCGTCGTCCTCCTCTGTGTCTGTATCTAGTTCACCTCCACTCATCAACTCTATCCGCTTCTGACTTCCCTGTTTTAAGCTTGCAGACAATCTC